>NW_010972642.1:662626-667761 GCF_000737465.1 Haliaeetus leucocephalus | reverse complement strand
TGAACATGCCTCCCCCCCCCCCCCCCCCCCCCCATCCTGCTTAGCCATGTGTTCCTGCCTTGTGCTGTGGTTTGCTGGCTCCTCACTTACATCCTAAGGGATAATTAGTTCAACAACTGGTAGTATAGTGTATCTGAAGACTATTCTAACTTTTTCTTCCTAATAAATGTCCGTGTGGTTTTAGGTAACTTTCTTGTAAGACTGGCAGTATGCATTGGTAAGCAGTTGTAATAATAACTGCTTGTATATTTGTAGATAGAGTAAAATAATGTTTTTAGTGGCATTCATAGATTACTGATTTTGATTTTAAAATCTTGAATAATTTCTTTATTGTGCTCTGGAACCTTTTCTGGCTATGTGAATTATTTTTTTTAGCACAAGAAGCAGCACACTATAAAATGTCTTATCATTCATATAGTATATACTTCATTAATGCAATATGATGGGTATTGCAAAAGAGAGCCAGCAACTTGAAAACAACTGTTGTATTATTAAGCATACACAAAATTATGCAAGTATGTGCAACAAGAATACTATGGTAACCTGATGTCATTGTGCACCACAGGTAACTACGGTCATCTGTGGATACAGAAGTTGATTTTGTCCTCTGAAATAAAATGCTGTGGGAGCTAACATGTGGCTGGGGTGGGACTGGAGATTGCAAGAGCAGGAAGGCTGGTTATCCCTGCCAGAGAAGGGAGCTTTTTAGTAGGTTTGGAAGCCACCCATGGACATATGTAGCCCAGCTGTTTTCTGCACAGTGGTTGTGATGGAGTGGTGTAGTAAGAGTCATACTATGATGTGCTGGCCAGAGCACCATAGCTTCCTAATATCTCATTGAAACTTGAATATTTTGCTCGGCTCTGTGAGTTTGTGCCCAAAGACCAAAAAGACATATTGTGTATAAAAAACCCCCCAAAAACCAACAAAGAACCCAAGAGCACACTACTTCCTGTCCAGTCAGAGAAGCCCCAGGTAGTATTGTATTTAGCACTACATTTTTGCTTATCACACCTGAGCAATTACGTCCTACATTTGAACAATATTTACATTTATAGAGGTGTTTCCTAGTGTCATCTCCAAAAGTTTAAAATGCTTTTAGACTGGTGAAAAAATGCAGTACTTCCTGGAAGGCAAGAGAAAAATGTATGTCGTGTGGTCTTTGATTTCCAAATTTAAATACATTCTGTGTTGTGCCTGCTCATGATTCATAGTGTCTTGCCTAGCTGCAAGTAGTTCCCTAAAAGCATGGTTCTGTTGATGGAGAACCATATGTGTATGCAGATGCTGTATGTCTATGTAACCTGCTGATACTAACCATTTCTTCATAATAGTTGCTTTATTTTCTTTGCTATGAAAATTGTTTCTCATTTTGTATAGGTAAGGCCTTCATAATAAGAAACGGGTGCATAAAAAGAGAAATATCTTGTGTCTGTATATGTGCTTGTCTGCTCTTTTAGAAGAAGAGTGAAAATCTGCCCTTAATCTTGTTTCCTGATTTAAACCAGAAAAGGTTTGTTGTGGTGCATGAATGCAGAACAGAGTGCCAGTCGGGTGGCACAGCAATAGGTGAGGGTTGTAGAAACGGTGAGTGGGAGTGTGGCCAACAGGTGTAACGTATTTATGACCATAGCAGAAGAAAAGGGTGAATAATGGATGGAGGGTATTTGCCAGCTCTTTCATAATATAAAGGAAGGTGCTTGCCAGAAGTGGAAGGTATATCAGCCAATGCTGAAGTTTATTCATGATCATTTGTGCCGACCAAATACTCCTTCCTCTAGGAATGACATGTGTTGGCAGGAAATGTCTGGTGGTCTGGCTAGGTATTGAGCAACTGCTGGCTTCTCTCCACTCTGCTACACTTCATGTCATCATCCTTGCCGAGGCCAAACATCTTTCTTTTACTTCGTTCTAAGGAGTCTTTCTCTTTCATCCCAGGACAAGAGCTGTTCACAGTAGTTGAGGGAGTAGAGGAGGGAGCACTTTGGGCATCTCCTTGAGAGAGCACCCATGCTCGGACACCCAGACGCCATGCAAGTGGGAGGCCCCGGGACTCGTATTGTTCCTCTAACTTGTGGTCGACTTACGTCAGCCTCCTTCCCTTTTATCGTAGTTGTCTCTTCCTTATAATGTCAGAGCTTTGCTCTCCCCTTTCCTCTTCACATATGGCTCTTCTGGAGACCCTCCTGTGGAGAGCCCCCGTCCCGCACCTTGTTACAGCATGATGGAATTACATGCCTTTCTCTGGAAGCGGGCAGCTGCATGAGACCAAAGTTTGCTTTTAGTAAATAATCAGCAGGAGCAGAAAGAGGTAATAGGAAGAGATTTGGCAGTGAAGACCATTCTAAGCTTTTATAAGTGGATTTCCAGGACTGTGACCCTGGAGCATGGATTGAAAAGAGCTACCGGAGAGGTTAGGCCTGAAGGGAACGCTGCGCTGTGGGACTGCGTTTTTGGAAGGCTGCCGAGGCAGGTTCAGGTACACGTGCATCTGCGCTGCCGCTGAAGTGAGAGTAGGATTAGGTCACTCCCAAAGGGGAGTTACAATGCCTGAAAAAATTAACACAACTTCTGGAAGCAGACTAAATTAAATAGAAGTCTAGCAGACAGTGCTAAAAATGGTGCCTCTTACTACAGCTTTGTAGCCTCGGCCACTTCCTGGAAACAAACCGCTCCTTTCTCAGTGTGAAAACTTTTTAAGTCTTTTAAGCAAATAAGTCAATGAAGCTATATTTAAACATCAACTACAGAAGTAGAGAGACAGTGGCATGCTTGTTAGCATACAAAAAGTTAGATTAAAGAGCGATTTTGTGTTAACTTACTTACATGCTTTGCTTTCCAGTACCGTCAGCGCAATTCAGCGTATGCGTACGTGTGCCCCAAACGTACAGATCGATGCACACGTGCACCCGTGCAGGCAAATCGGAGCGGTTAACGCGGGACTATTACACCACCGAGAAAGAGGTTTGATTCCGTGCGCGGAAGGCCTGCGTGAGAATTACTGGCTGCTGGCATCAGTCTCCAGGTCTCATTGTTGTAGATGAGAGAGTCAGCCTCGATGGAGCTTGGCACAGGAGGCAGGGAGGGAGGAGGGAGAGCGGCGGGGCCGGGGGGCACCGAGGAGCCAGTGTGCTGCTGCCACAATGGCTGGCACAGTCAGAGGGCGGTTCACCAGTGGGTATTGCCATACGCAGTGATGCGAAGAAGCATATGCAAGCAACAGAGGCAAGGGTGAAAGAAGAAAAACAAAATGCGCCGTAAATATCTCTAGAAAGAGCTAATGACTGATAAACGTGCTGAATAGAAGCAGCAGAAATAATTTTTGTGGATTAATTTGTATCTCTGTTAATTCAGTCAGTCTCCTCTTCACCAACATTTACTTAATGATTCCTCTTACGCTTTCCGTCTCGGTCTTTCTCTTTGGTGCCCTACCCGTAATCCTCTTCTGTAACAACACTTAACACTTTTCATAGTGTTTCTGGAACGAAAATGTTTCCCAAACATTAATGAATTACTGTTCACAAACAACCCGTGGACAAGTCTTTTTTTAGATGTATTCATGCTGTAGATGTATTCATACTGTGCTGTGGCTAGACTTGGAATTGTTTTACTGTGTGCCGTAGCACCTACGCTGCAAATAGGTACTGGGGGGTCTTCTCGGCTCACGTGGGGCTCGGAAGAAGAAGTGGGGCTAATCCCAGGTTCCTCTCAAATATGGAATTAGGAGACGTTCCGAAGAGTCATGATAGTCAGAACAGCAGGGCGCACTGTGTATAGCTTTTGGAAATGCTAAAATAGATTATCATGATACACAGTTGTCGTGATCGGATCCAAAATCTGTCACGATATACTTCAGATTTTGGATGTAGCAACATTGTTCTAGTGAATCCAAGAGGAGAGGAAGTGTTGGAGTAGGGATTAGGAAGAGCAGCTCCTGCGTGCAGGCCACCTTTCCCAATTTCAAGCTGCGCATTATATGTGCAAGCATTAAAAGTTTTACTGACTTTCTAATAAATCCAGAGAACGAGTGCATGGCAAACAAGATGCAGTGTTTATTTCTTTGCTTAATTTGAGAGCATCATCTTCCCAATGAAGTCGAAAAAAAAACCCTGAACAAAAGATGACTGTTTCTGTCTAATTCATGAAAGCTCTGCAGTTGTAACCTTTTAAACAGTTATTTAAGATGTGTAAATTTCAAATCTTTTTTTAATGGGGTCCATAAGTGACATAATAAATGTTTGTTTCCACGATACGGTGCATAATGTATTTCACAAGCAGTTACTGAAATGTGATAGGTTGAATACCTGAGTAGCGTGTTTTATGCAAGTACAGTATGTTAACACGGTATATAACAGAATTAAACAAGCTGTAATTTAATATAGCTCTAAAGCTCTATAAAGCTATAGGGGCGGGGAAGCTATTGTCTTTCAGAATTAAAGTTCTGTTTAAGTATTAGCAGGAGGACAATTATTTGCTGATTCTCTATCAAAATTCTGTTGGAGCGCCTCATGTAAAAATCGCAGTTCAAGTCAAGAGAGGTTTGAAACTAACTTAGTACATCGATTAAATCCGATTACATGGGGGTTTTTAAAGGCAAAGGAATCCCTATAATATTATTTTAAATAGTTAACATACAGTGTTTCAACAGGGGAAGCGCTGATTAGATCACCACAAATCTATTTTATGCCATCAGGATTGCTGAGGGGCTTATAATTGTGTTAAATTTTCATATTACTCATATTCGCACATTAATGAACAGATGCATTGTTACTATTGGGATTTTGCCATTTGGCCTTTCACATCTCTAATCATGATTTCCTACTGAGATCTTTACCATTCTCGCAGAAATCCAGTCATTGATACATGGCCGTCCATCGCATCCATTATTCCCCGCTCGTTTGCCGCAGCTCTCCCGGAATCACCGGCGGAGTCAGGTTGCAGGGACACTCGCTGTGGTAACACGAGTCCCGTAACGCGGCCGGGGACTCCGCCGCCGGCTCTGCAAGATTTTTATTGACGAAGCCGCCCCCCCCCCGCAACGTAACACGGGGCCCCGTCCCGGCGCCGCTCCCCGAGCGGCTGCCGCGGTGGCTCGGCGCGGTCCCCGCGGCTCCGCCGGCCCCGGCCGCGGCGGG
>NW_010972642.1:661531-662582 GCF_000737465.1 Haliaeetus leucocephalus | reverse complement strand
GGCGGGGCCCCGGCCGCCCCGGCGAGCGGCTACTGTAGCTTTAACGCGGCAAGTTAGACAGAAGACTTCTGTTTCTTTACGAGCGCACCACGGCGAATATTTTGTCTAGCTGCAGGGGAAAAGCTTTGTCGTGGACTTTGCTGACAATAGACTTAAAAGTAAGACGGGCTGCTTTTGGTGCCTGGAGGCTCTGGAGCCTATTGTCAGCTCACAATGGATGTCTATTGCCGCATTCCTGCTTTGCAAAGGTTTGTTAGCTTTTAATGACTGACAGCCCTCTACTGCAAATACCGCGTTTGCTCTGGCCTGTTTACACGCTGCTAGAGAATTTTTAGAAAAGCGCAGGGGAAGAGAGGAGGGGGAAAAAAAAAAAAAAAAGGCAAGCGGCGGCGTTGATTTGACCTATTCAGATATGTTTGGCAAAACGGTTTCCTTCGTGGGTGCTCACGGGGGACGCCCAAACTTCCGAAGTAGCTGTGCAAGTGCCTAGAGCGCGGCGGCACCTCCGCATCGTCAGCCCCGGCACCGAGATGTTCGTCGCCCGGCAGCTTGTGCCCTCTCTTTCGTTAGGGTTTAATTGCAGTTTTAGGGTGTCTGACCGAAAACTTGCGCTCGGGCAGTCCCGGGTGCCCGAGCCGACGGTGAGCGCAAGGGGCGACCCTCGCTGCCAGAGCCGGCCGCTCCCGGTTACAGCGGAGAGAACGGGAGCGTTGCAACGTGTATAAAAATGTTAACCGGGGGGGGGAGGGGGGTGTGTGTAAAAAAATCTCCTGCGCTGTAAGTGGGATCCGGCCAGTTGCTGGCGAGGGGCCGGCGCGGGGCTGCGCCTCGGCGGGGTGTCTGTCCGTCCGTCCGTCCGTCCGCGCACACCCCTGCGGGCGAGGCACCGGGGGGGTGTGGGGTGTGTGAGTGTGGAAACCGAGAGGGCATCCGTGTGCCCGTGTCCCTGTCGTTATTTCTGCCTTAACGCGGCGCCGCGCGGTTTAACGGGAGTTCGGGCTCGCTCAGTCCGCGGGGGGGGCACAGGCTGGGGGGGGGGGGGGGGAGGGCT
>NW_010972642.1:469275-661521 GCF_000737465.1 Haliaeetus leucocephalus | reverse complement strand
GGGGGGGGGCGGCGAGGGTCCGCAGCGCTGCTTCCTCCGAGCTCCGAGTTGGGGCTTCGAGAAAGGAGGCAGAATTAGCCAAACAAGATAATGAAGGTTGCTCATAATGGTTTTTACTGTGGGGAAAATTAACCAGTTGCTAATAATTGTATGGTCTCTAGGCCAGACGGTCCCTTTGATAAGTTAACATGTACTCCCTTTATGCTCCTGGTAGGGGGTAAACAAATGCCTGAACAAATACAAATACACATAAACACAAATGTGGAGAATAGCAGTATATGTCTTAGATCCAGATAATAAGTGTGGGTATTGTTATTTAGATGGCGCATACTGGGACACTTATCTTTTAGTACACTCCATTTTCTAACTGAATGCAGTGCTAATCGTGGGATTGAAAGCTATTGTAATTGTGTACCCATCTAAATGCTGACAAGAATATACAATTACATTGTTTGGAATTGAGTTTAATGTTCGCTGAATTTTATTAGCATTTATATTTACTTATGCATTAAAATTCTACACAAAAAGAGGTCAGAATACAAGAGTTATAAATATCAGACCCATCCACACCCTCGCTGCGCTTTTCCTGAAAATACTGAACAAATATATTTTATTTTATTTTATTTTTAAAGGAAGTGATAGAATCTGAAATGAGCAAATAATGGGTTTCCATTCTAAGCAATGCCTTTTCTCCCTCTGGATTTTGCAATCTTTTAAAGCTTTTTTCATACCCAACTTTTTATTATTATTTATAATGTGCATGTTACCGGAAAATCTTTCCACAGTATGCTTACCACCACACGATGTTTAAACACACATTATAAAGTGGATGTAATTGTAAACACTCAGAGGGATATAATTACATGTAGCAGATTTAGGAGCTAATTCTTTGCTTCTCTCTCTCTCTTCCCCCCCCCTCTCTCTCTCTTTACTCTGCATTTTATCAACATAATTATTTTTTTGACTGCAGACTAACACCCAGAAATTGACAGGCATCCATTATAGGCAGCAACTTGTTCACCAAATTGAAAAACAATGAACTGCAGGTTTATATGTGCCCATTGTCATACAGAATTACCGGGGCTTTGTTCCACAAGAGGAAAAAGCTAATGGTTTTGAAACAGCAGGTGACAAAACACATTCTTTTTTTTTCCCCCTTTTTTTTTTCCCCTCCCCTCTTATCAGTTTGTTGATGAAGTCATTACGAACTGGGGGCCAGAATAGGGTTGGCCTTATTTTTAGCAGATAGACTTTTAATGAGTTCTATTGTGGAGACAGTCATGTTGATTTGCTTACATTTTTTTTCCCCCCCCTTCACTCAGAAACTCCCAGTATTGAAAAGCTACTATCAAAGGACTGGAAAGACAAGCTTCTTGCCATGGGATCAGGGAACTTTGGAGAAATAAAAGGTAATGCTGTTTCTGTGCTAAAGCAAATTGAGAATGAATATACAGCTATCACTGGCTTTATGGAACTTTGTTTGTTTGCTTCTCTTCCCCTCCCCTTGAAACACTGTAATTTGGCGCTTAAATTAAATGTATGCTCTCCATCTGTGATAATACAAATAAATGAAATGGTATGTTGCCCTAAGTGAATGAACTTACGTCAAGCTTTTGTTGCATATATCGTTCTGTGTATAAGAGGACACATCCTATTGCTGGATTGGAAAAAAAAGTCAATTCACATATCAAACACAGGCTTGTGTGGGATCAGAGTATAGCAGAGCTCAGCTTCTGAAATCTGAGGGTGATCAGAAGTCCTTGTTAATTTTTGGACAGATTTTGATGATGTAGTTTTTTTGACTTTTCTGCGTACAGGAGGGAAAAAAAAAAAAAAGAGCAAAGTTTGTGTAATGATACCTCTAGGTACCGAAATTAGCCAGTGCAGATTTTAAAAGACAGTGTACAACATCTGTGCACTAAAGCATGTTCTTTTAAAGCCGTGCTCCAGAAGGAAAATGACAAAATTTGACCACTCTCCAGCAGCAGTAGCTTCTGCTTTGCCAAGATATTTCCCCATTTTATGTATGTGAGGTCATTTTAGGGAACCTGTAGTTGTTTGTTTTCGTGTAATTTAATATTTTTATAGTTCTTCTTCAGTGCTTGTGATGAGGAACCAAGTCAAAATGTATGTGTGTCAAAAATTTTAGTTTCCAGAGCAGCCATTGTCACTCTGAAAAGAAACAGTGACTCTGATTCTTCTCCCATTTATATCAGTGTACATCTGGAGTAGCAAAATCTAAGCCAATGTTGTTTCGGAAATTTGAAAGTAGAATGAGATTAAAATTAAACCCTTCTTTTATGTTTATAAACTAGGTTTCATTTCTCTCCATTATTTTTGGTTTGTTTGCTTACTAATGGTGTTCCTGATACCGAGATCCTCGTTCAGGCAGCCTCCCAAACCCCGTGCCTGACAGGTTTAAGGGCCTTCTGCACAAGAGATGGGCAGTATTCAGTAAAGGATACCACAAGACATGCTCTCAGAGGTTAATGTATTGGTATGCGTGCAAAGACAATGTTATTTTAATTATATGTGCCTTCCAGCTTGTCACCGATAAGCCACCAGCATTAGTTTGTGCTAGTCCACTGACTTACGCAAGTAGGAAAGTATGCCACTTGCTTCCCCTAGCTTCTCCCTAAGAGGCTGTAATTCAAAAATATATATTCATTACATATGTAGAATAACTTTATAACAGAAGAGAGTGCTTCGGCCCCAAATAGGCTGAGATATTATTATAACAGAGGGCCAAACCCTGGGTTCTTTATTTCCGCTGAGCACGTTTTCTCCACGTGCGTAAAGCAACAGGTCGTAAAGAGGTAGGGTAGCCACTGGGCTTCTCTGCGAGTGCTGGTTTTTAAAAGCATATAGTTTGAAAGTAACATCACCGCCTGCCATGAACTGCTGCATCTTTAAGATGCCCAAAGTAGACAGGCGGCTTTCATACCCGCTTTTGGGTGTGTATCCCAGCAGTTCTTGCATGTAGTTTGGAGCCTCTTTAACCCTTGGTATGCTGGAGCCCTGAGAAGGACTCGCAGTGATTCACCTCTGCCTTTGGACTCGGTAAAGCTGCTCTGAAAAGTGCAGCGCGCCGAGAAGGCGGTCTGTTCCCAGTCCCTATGATCTTGTTCTGTTGGAGGGCAATCTTTTTTCTCCCTTCCTCTCTTCCCCTTTCACAAGCTAAACTTGAAAGCGGCAGCAGCAGCTATATGCTAGCACGAAAGAAATTCAACAGTCCTTTCAGTCTTGCCTGGGGGGAGGATGGGGAGCAACAGCAGAGCCTCAAAGAAGAGTTTGCTTTGCTTTAATTTTTGTTTTTTAGCTTCATATTTTGAACACAAGTCGAGTTATTGTTCTGTAGCTCTGTTCAAAAGCCTCACATCTGAGGCTTTTTAGTGCAACTGTGGTGTCTATGGTTGGGGGCATGGTTATTAGGTGTTTGGATCAGGTTTGGCAGTAAGCTGTGAAAACAGGCACTGGTTTATTTTTCCTACTGACTGCCGTGACAGTTGCAATTATTGTCCATTGTTCCTAGGTGGCTAGAAAGGAGGGAGGATACAATAGAGCATTGCCCTCTGGGGGTAAATGAATTTGACTTACAGGTTCTTGGGGGGTCAGGCAGGCCGATTATTTAGCGCCCAGGAATGCGGTTTTCATGGCACCGCCGGCCATGAGCGGCCAAGGAACAATGGCTCAGCTGTACTGCAGCTGTATTTAGCCAGGCAACATGAAAGGTGTGCAAGTTGAGCTGCTTTATACTTGCTTACGCGTGTACAAACACACATATATTATGCTGGAAAATGTTTTTGTCCGTCTGTAGGAACGTAGGGTTATTAAGTTTTCCAGTTGTGATTTTTTAATTAACTTCCCTCTGTATTTGGCCTGGCAGCTGCATTTTTTTTTTCCTCATTTCTCTATTAGTGATATTTGGAAACCCCGCGCAAGTAGTGTCTTATTATTAATACACCCTGGAATGCGGACAGCACTAGAAGCTGTACTGCCCAACTGTCTTATGCACTGAATAGTTTTTTCCATTTAACTGTTCAAAATTTCATTGTGTTTTTCATTAGATCTGGGGGAGTTTTAGTACGTCATGTGCTAAAGTCTCAGCACTAGGCTACATATTGTTAATGCCCAAGTCTGTGTTATTACCATTGAGTTTTATTCTCTGGGAGAGATTAAAAGAAAGGGAGATGAAGCGGAAGACTTTATTTTCTATTAGTGTTATTTCTTTTAAGTTAGAAAGCAGTAATATTTTATTAAAGATAGGGGAGTTGGTGAATGGCTGGAAGTCACCAGACTCCCACGTTTTGTACTCGGTCATTCCTCTTAGCTGCTTTGTTACTTTCGGCAGCTACTTTAAGCCCCCCTTTCTTCATCTGCATGCCTGTAAAAATGGGAGAACCATCACGGAGTATCTGCAGAGGTCTAGCTGCAAACTTCAAGATCAGAGTTAGAATGATCTATATATGTCCAGTTACTAATGGAAAAGGAAATGTAGTATTTCATTCCAGGGCTTGACTGAAAGGTACTGTAATGGAATACTCTTATACTTAAAATGGGGCAAAATCTTGAACCTTTCATGTCTGTAGAAATTTTAACTCAGATGCCTCGCTTTGTTTAGAGAGGTAGTCTGGGGCTAAATAAAGTTTGGCACTGCAGATTTCTTAAGAAATTTTGTTTTGGAATCCATGGAATTTTTACTCTGTTCAAAACGAGTCAGTCTGCAGTAAAGCCTACAAAACAAAACATGCCGTTAAATTGAAATATTTTAAAATAAAGCTGTAGAACTGTGTATTGAATTGGTTAAAGCCTGTTCAAACTTACTTATATCCATCATATTCAAGAACAGGGCTCAAAAGGCCTCTGGATTATTCATGGATAATGCAGTTTATTGGATTCAGTGGAGCAGAGAGAACTTCAGGTCTCTAACTGATCATCTGCAGGAAGGAAAATTATACCCCCTTTCTGCTTTCAGCATAGCCACCTGATATCTGTGCATTGCAGGGTGAAAGTGGTTGCTTTCCTCCAAAGCAACGTTACCAACTGCGGCCGATGCAGCATGTAGGGCGGGCCGTTGATAGGAAAAGGTGCAAGAAGTGTATTTCCATGCTCTTCAATGTCAGCGGCCATCCCTATACTTAGAAAATGAACATGACATTTCTGTTTCACTGGTGCTGGGCCTCCTCTGAGCAGACTCCGGGAACGGTGCTGGCCCCCCGGGTGGCCAGGTGCCTTAGGAGGTGAGGTGCGCAGTCCTGCTAACGCTGGTGTGAGTGAAGCAGCTTTAACCATGATGAGAGCTCTTTTTAAAACTTCCTTGGTGTACACAAAGCCTTTCTGCTAATCTTGTCCATCTCTCGCTTATCGAGAGTTGTCAAGAAATAATAATACATATTTTATATGTTCTCCACTTAGCTGATTTTGAATAGGTGTGTGGAACAAAAGTCTGAACTGACTTTTGTTCCTAATCTTTCTGCATTGGTCTTCTGTTGAAGTGAAGGCATTGTTAACAATGATTGCGCCTGAATCTCCCAAGAAAGACTGGGCAAGCCTGAACCTGATATTTTTTTTTCGCTGTTTGAAAATCCTTTTCTGTTGTACAGGTTGGTTCCTAACCAACTCAGGTGAAGTGTTTTCTGCATTCGCTGTGAAAGGGATCATCATTAGGGTGAAATCAGCTCTTCGTTGTATCCACTTAAATCTAGGTGACTCCAAAGACTGTACTGGAGTAACCACAGGTTTATATTTGAAAGCAAGATTAGCCCACCAACCCTAGTCTTTAATGCACGATAACACAGCCATTTGTTTTGTGTGAGAAACTGGGTTCCAAGTTACGTGCAGTATCAGTGCAGGTATTACACCAAGCTGTGTTTGATGTGCGCTAGAGCTGTGTTTGCTGAAGACTCTGATTTTGCTTATATGTTCGGAAGGTGGGGCATGGGAGAGTACGCAGTGAACGGTCTTATGACTGCCAATAATGGATAAAGGGAAATAATCCATTCAGCGATACTATAGCTCATCAGAGCCCATGAATTAAAGACATATGTTATGTAGATTCAATGTATGGATTAAAACGGATAATCTGGTAGGTGACACACAGAATCTTGAGATAAGTGGGCTATGCAGATTCGGTATATGGATTGTGACGGATAATTCCATTTAAGTAATGCTGGACAAGTTGAAGACAAGTAAGCTTCGGGTAGCGCTCAGGTTATGTGCAGTAATCCAGTGAGTGACACTTTGGATCGCATAATCTGTAAACTGAAGACAAGGAAACTGGGGATTCTGCATTTAGATGTGGACAGGAGGAAGGAGGGGGAAGGGGGAGAGAGATTATTCGTGGGGAATACACTGGGTTTAAACCTTTGACTAATAGAACACAGATCCCCAGGAGATGTGTGAAAGCTGCACACTTTCTTAGGAGCTGTGTGAAGTTTGCATTTGCAAATTAATGGTTGAAAAACGTTTACAAACTTGTGTCAGATGTGGACGTTTTGCATTATTTTTTGTGGCTAGTATTGTATTTGGAGTGGGGAGAGAAGGAGGGTGAGAGAGTCATAAATGAAGGAGGTAAGAGATGTCTGGTTGTCGGCTTTTAACTGTGATAAATTCAATATTTATTGCAACCTACTTAGTGTCTTCTTCTCTGTGTTTATTTTTTGGGGGTGTTTTAATAGTAGCAAATTGCTGACAGCTTTAGTCCTTTGTTAATACTTCCAAAGTGCTGGCGGGGGGGGATCCTGCGCAGTGGCATGCAGGGGAACCTAAGTTTTGAGAGGAAATTTGGCAGCTGCTGGAATAGTGGAGGTTGATCACAATGCAATATGATACTCTCAGGCTGCAGAGAAGTAGACAGTGCCAATTGAGCCACACCAACGCAGAACTTCTTTCAGGCCAAATGAAAGCCTGAGATGGAGACTGTGACTGGATGGAGCTGCTCCTATATGACCCTAGAACGGGAGGTTAGTTGAGGGTAGTATCTGTGGAAGGAGGGTTGGAGGAATCTTTTTTAAAGCATGTAAAATGCAAAAAACACGTGAATTTGTGAAAAAGCAGCAAATTTGGGCTGTTGCAGATTTGTATTTTTTTTTACATAAAGGTACTTAATTTGATCAGAAAATAATCAAGTTCTATTTAAATCAAATACAACTTTTATGTTTAGGAAGTGATTATTAATAGAGAAAATAGAATAAAATCAAACTAGTAAGTAGCAAATGCCAATGGCTTTGTTTTGTTTGAACATACGGAGGCCAAACTACTATATTTAAAAATCGTTCGGAGGGTTGGATGACAAAAGGGACCTAAAGCAGTTCTTTGTACTAAAATTACCTGAAAGATGTGCTGATAGAGATGAATGTTGCTGAGCTGCAACTACCAGTTTGTCAAAACAAAGCAAATATACATACACATGCATATTTTTTACTGTTTTTCCTGCTGCTGCATAAAATTCCAGCAGCAAATGCTATTTCTCTAGCCTAGTTCTAGCTTGTTGTCTAGACAGTAAAACAATGAATAACCTCTGAGAAATAGTCTCAATACAAATGTTGTCTATTCCTTTTGTAACCTTGACAATAAGTTGCTAACCTGGTTGAATACCAAGCTTTGTTTGCAGTCTACTGTACCAAAACTTTTTCTGACAGCAAATAAAGAATACTCAGTGACAACTTCTTTCCAGCGTTGCGAAACAGTAATGTGCTGGTCTGTTATAGAGCAGACGGCTAAGTTTTTGTCCCCACAGAATATTAATTCTTGAGGGTAGTAATGGCAAAAGATGGTAATTGTTCATCATTTGTTTTTATTCATTCTGCAAAGTCTTCCACTGAAACCTAAAAGATTAAGACTGTCCGTATGCTGAAATAAATAACTTCCTTCTAGCTTGCTGTTCTAAAAAGGATTTTTGTTTTTCAAACAGAGAAGATTCATTGCATAAATCTGTAGTTACAGGGAAATCAGTCTGAATTCTGGGCTTTTCTTTCCTTATTTCTTTTTCTGGTGGCTGTGTCTTGCTGAGTAAAAAGCAGTCAAAGTTTTCTTTTATTATGCTGACTTCCCATATCAATCAGATGAAGTAATTTAATTTAGCTAGGTGGGTAGTTGTAAGTGATGGCAGTCATTGTGTAGTAAAGTTGGCTTAAATACTTAATGAAAAATGCCAATTTTTAGATGTTTATGTCCTGACAGCTCCAAGATTTACTGGCCTGAAAAGCTACATGCCAGTCCATAATAAAACACTCTCTGAGGTATTGATTTGGGAAGCATCAAGGAAGTTTGCACACGTGCACAAGCCCATACCCACACCCACCCACCAATATAACCAGCAAGTACGTAATTTAAAGTATATACTCATTGCTTGGTCACAAATATTTGACATTTCTGTTCAAAGACAGAGGAAAGAAGAGTTTAAATTCTGAACTTACCTCAGCCAGTTAGATCTGTTTATCAGACTTTGTTTCCTGAAGGCACGTAACATCAGCTCCCCATTGCCTCACATATACAACTTCGGGTGACGTCAGCAGCGCGGCCGTCTGTGCAGCAGGGGGAGAATACTCCTCTTCAAAATTACTGTGTTATAAATAGATTTTGGGGGGGGGGGTATGACAAAGATTAGTTTGCTTTTAAGTAGAAGACGACTAGGTGGCCTGTCTATTTTACTTTCCTGATTTCCTTACTAAGCACAGTAATGTTGGGTTTGGATTTCTAACGTGGCAGAGCAAAGGTAAAACTGGGGTGGGGAGTGGAGAAATTAAAATAGTTGACAATGGGATGAGAATGAAACTCAAGATACTGGAATAAAACCCTCAAGAAAAGATACTTATTTTATGGACTGCTGATGTTTCTATTTTTCCTTTGGATATAATAATGTTAGTGCCAGTAGGAGTTTAATTCTTCTGAGGACAGCTTAGTTAACAGGCTGTTCAGTTTGAAAAACCTCCTTCTCGGCTCTTTTTCAGTTTTGTATGAAAACTGTTACGTCCCTAGCTTAACAAATCACACTGAAAAAACACACCACTGCAGGAAATACTTGGAGGTGACTCAGTTTTTAGCTGATGTGGGGGCTGTAGTTATGGTCTCATTACACTGTTGTTCTATCAGAGTAAAGTTACACAGAAACTGTGTCGTGGCATGGTTCTGTTGCTTGGTTAGTTGGATGGCGTCAACAATTGTTTCATTCATAGGGTCCCTTTGGCTAGAACCCTACCTGGTATCAAATTGGGTCAAGCAAAGATTTAATTAATCTGTTTTAATGTGTATCCCTGTTAAAGTCAGTGAGGACATTCTTGGCCTTAGTGAAATAATTCTAGTGGTGACTTCAGCGAGGCCAGCAATAAAATGGCTTACGGCACGTAAAGTTAAGAATGACTTAAGGCAAGTTGCTAAAAACTTCATGCCTTAGTTTTCTCTTAAAAAGAGTAACGCATACCACTACCTTTCTACCTGCTCAAAGTCTTTAAGAAGATCAATTAGCTAATGCTTTGAAATTAAAAAATGCTCTATACTGAATGCTCTAATTATTATTATACATCTTAACATTATTTGAATACGGAGTACTTCAAAATATTCTTATTTCCATTTAATGCTTCCCCCCCCCCCAAAGCTTTGCAGATACAGGAGGATTTTTTTTTCTTTTGTAACCATAGTTAATGATATGAATTTAATACAATATTATTGTGTCTTCCAGGCTTTGTACTTGCACATTGTTTTCTTTGATTTTTGTTTGAAAGACGGATACTGACAGTTCAAAAGCTATTTACGTAATTACTTTGATAGTAAACTGACTCGGGGGATAAATTTCACTGTCTGTATGGGTGTGCTTGAGTGTGCACGTGAGCACCCCTGATTGATAACAGTCCTAGCAGTTTAATTGAGATATGTTAGAGGGATTGAGGACAGCCTTGCCACGTCCCTGCCCCTTGCAGAACACGCTGGCTGCTGCATGGCTGCAAGTGGATCTGTAGGCTGGCTGCAAGCAAACATTCTCATTGCTTGAGCATTCGCAGCAAAAGCTTAAAATGACTGTTAACGAAAATATTGGCTTTCCTAATTTCTCATTTACATTCTCATTCTGTCTAATAAATTATAATAAAGTATTTACTGTTTTGATCGCAAAAGCGGTTTCTCTGCCTTTTTTTTTGCTTTGGTTCTGTTTTGGGTGGATATGCCAAGGTTTCTCCTGCTCGTTTTCTCACTTTAAGTGTGTCATTTGGTCATATTGGTGTCTTCATTCTAATGTTTATTAAAATGTTACTGTCACTGCCAGTCTGAGACTGTGAATCAGAACTAAGAATGTGTAATAGTTTATTTCACATTTGAGTAAATTTCTTTTACTACTTAAACACTATTATGGATAGTGTTGATCTGAGATGAAGTTTAGGTTTGGCGATACAGAATGCCACTAATTTGAGTCTTCTTTTATTGCCATCTGCTGTGGGTGTTGCATCCACAAACATGGGTTTTTTTTCTTTCTGAATCTCTTTTTGTGGTGATAGAGAATAAGCTGACGCATCTGGAAAGCATCTTTTCTTGGGCCATTCACTATATCAACCCATAGTGTATACTTTGATGCTCTCTTGCCTGAGTTGTTTTGATAAGTTGTGAAAAATCCACATTTTGCCATGGCAGTGATCAAGTACAGAGAGAACAGTATGAGCACCTACTGCAATCTCCTGAAAGGCAGGTGGCCTGGTGGTTAAAAGCTGTGTTAAACATAAACTGTGCAATATCTATTTGTTGTGGATCTGACGGTAATTAAGAGTAATTTTTGAGACAGCCATTGATGTAAGCCGCTGTCCTTTTACTCCTCACTCAATACCTGTGTGAATTGGTCTAGCTTGCTGTCAAGTTGTACACTGCAATAATGGGCACTTGTTTTTTCTCCCAGCCATGCTGCATGGCTAGCGTGAAAGCACTGCAACCATACAGATAACTCTGTGCAGAGCACGGGCCAGCTCCAGAACCATTCACAACTCTGTACTACTTGGAGCAGCTCTAAGTGAGTTTAATAACGAAGCAGCTGAAGGTAGCTGCTGGGGCTGGTGGCTTACGCTTACTGAGGTTTGCACTGCCTCCCAAGTTCTAGCAGTGTTAGCAGCCGCGGGGATAGTTCATTAATTCCGAAGTAGTGTGATTTAAGCAACTGTCTACGCGGTTGGTGTTATAGTTACTTAAAATACTAACGTGTTTTGCCCTGTAAGCTGCAGAATTCTTAAATGGAAATCCTTCAGCTGCCAAGACAATTCACACGATGATAAAGGTTTTGATCTCATGCAGGTTAACAGAGAGAAAATAGTGGTGATAGGACAGACGTCCACCATCCTTGCCTACCCACAATCTACAGCATCTAGAAAGGGATACAAAAATGGCAACTGGTGCTCTATCTCTGCAGCGCGTTCTAATATGGCAGAAAAAATTCCCATCATTGAATGTACTTACATAGTACATTCAACAACTGTTGCCCTCAGCTCGCTATAACATAAGTAACGTCAAGTATCCTTTGGCCTTCATTTGTTATGCAAACTAAGTAATTTATGAATGGCAACTGTGAAATGGCAGGTTTGTTGGCCATTGCCACGAAAGAAATTATAGAAAAGGTGCGCTAGGTAATAAGGGTAACATGAAAAATACCAAACTTAAACTAAATGCAAACACTTTACGTTATGGTCAGGACAGTCTGATTCAAGTACTTTTCTTCTCTTTAATTTTCACACTTTTATAAGCCACCAGTTGTCTGCAAGAAACCTCAAAACTACCTGTGATTGATCATCAGTGGGCCTTATATGGATACATGGGTAAGGCAAGAGGAAATCTACCCCAAAACTCACCGTCTCCCAGTAGACCTACACATCTGATCTCTCTTGCCTGTGGTTTTGTGCAGATCACTTGAGAATATGGCTATCCGAGTACTTATTTTGCAAGGAATGGTACCTTAAAGAATTGAAATTATAATTAAGTATTAATGAAGTTATTGGAAGGATGGGCTAATCACATGAAAATATAGTGTCTACTAAGCCATGTTTTCTAGAAAGTATTCTCCAACAAAAGTGTTTTTTTTTAAAGTTGGCAGTGGTAAATTCTCCCTTTCAGTTCATTAGCAAACTAAAATTGCTCAAGAAATAAAATGCAAGAAGGCTGCCTTTTGTCAGACTACTTCCACTCCAGTTTATAAACCAAAGGCATTATGTATTGTACTTACTAAGTTAGTACATAAAGCACCCGCTTTGCCCACCTCAAAGTTTCTTTAAAAACTGAGTAATAGTAAAGAGATTGAGTTTAGTGGATTTGTCCCCAGCTGCACTGCTGCCGTGGGCCTGCAACTCTGGTGTCTGCACTGGCTCTTCGTTACCCTTAGTTCATCCAGACTTTCCTCTTGTTCCTGCCATTTAAATAAAGATGTTGTTTTTCCAGGGAAGAAGTTTTTTTCTCCTCTCTAGGTAAATCAGATTAAAGAAGAAACTGCGGTAGGCGGATGGCCCCGCGGTTGTGCAGTTTTTTCGTGTCGCGGTCAGGGCGGTGGCACGTGGAGCATTTTGCTCGCTCTCTTGGGAAGCGCAGCCTGAGCTCCGGAGCACAGGGCTGGATATCAACATTTCTTTTTCTGCCGCTGTTGGTAACTAACTCTGTGACCCCTCTGTCTGTCGGTTTACACATATGGAAACATTTTTCCACCTTTCAAAGGTGTGGTGGGGATTAATTTAACTTTACAAAGTGCTTTTTGATTCCCAACTGAAAGCTACTGTAGGAGCTCAAAATACACTGATGAACCAGTACTGGCTGAAGATCTTTGATGCGTGTCAGCGTATTTGTCAAACAGTTTATTTGACAGTGGTTTCTTTTTGCTTACTCTAACTTCAGGACTAAGCCAATCCTGTGTATGCCTTCTCTCTAGTTTTTCTCCTTCTCTCTCTTGCACACACCGATCAAGTTTAGAATAAAATATCTGCTGAATAAATAATTAAAATATTTAGGTTTCAAATGTTTCAGTGTGCCCTGCATGTTATACTGCCAGTATCAGTATACTGGTAGTCTTCATTAGATGAGCATTACAGTAAACCAACGTGCTGGCTGCAGATAGGACAAGGAAGGGGCTGCTTCTAGAATAATTCTTCTGTGCCACTTGGACACATTGCACCCTTTTTCCTAGGGAAAAACAAATGAAAGATGGGAGAGTGGCAGTAGACATTTCTGATTAATTGCATGGCCAGGTGGCAAATGCATTACTTGTAGCAGCTCTCTGTCTCCAATGTTTGAAATAAAAATCATAAGTTGAAAGTGTTTTCTTCAGCAGTGTTAGTATTTTAGCACTGGCTTCCATTCTTTCTCACAGCTTTTAACAGAACAGGTTTAAAGTCCTATGGTTTCTGTTTCAGTGTGTTTCTCAAGTTTCCAGCTTCTGTACCACAGTTTTTTTGGAGGCTATATCTGAGAATATTCTGCTGTAGCTCTTTGTTATATGATGAGAATATTTTCACATAAATCTCTACCATCTTAATAAAAAGTTAATCAAGTTACATTTTGTTCATATGAAAATGTTGATTCATTATGTTTTCCCACATGTATATGGCTGCGTACAAATGCATTTAAGGGCTTGGACTTGGCTGACGTAGGAAATGGAATGTTGCTTGGGAGTGCAAGGTTGAAATTAAGTGAATGTAAATTAAACTATCAAGCAAAGAGCCCTAACAGTGACACCTCTAAGGCTGTGCTACAGTCTTCCAAAGAAAGCAGTAGATGATTCACCATTTCAGATATTTCAATCCAGTCTAGAAGGCTGTAGTAAATATATTGTAGGGAACATTCCTGCACTGGCAGGGGGGTAGACTAAATGATCTATTACCAGTAGCTCTTTTCCATGTCTGACTGATAGTTGGCTAGGAACATGTTTAGTATAGTCGCCAATTTTTCTTCTTTTTTTTTTTTTCACTTGGAGAGCACTGGTGACATTGGCAGAAGAATGCTTCCTGTGTTTGAGAAAGGTTTGTGTGGCAGGGTTGTCCCAAAAGCAGGCTATTTTCAGAGGAGACATAGACACTGATAGCCTTAATCCTTTCCTAAAGCTTTTTTGAGAAAGGGTTTCACAGGATCTGACTCATGTGAGAGGGTGTGGTGATATTGAAGATATCTGTGGATTAGCTGCTACACATATTTTCTGGTCTTTCAAATTCAAAGTAAAATGATCCTGGGTATACTAATAGTGCCATTTTTTGTTTTAGTGATGAGTCATTGCTTTTAATTTTTCTTGGAATTTTTTCTTCCCTTCCCTTATAACCACTGTCCTTCTGGGTAGAAGAATTTTTACAGAATGATTATGAGAGCGAGGTAGTCAGTTCCTCTGTCTGTGTCTGCTGAACTCTCCTATAAAAAGCATCTAATGACAGTACAAATGGGAGAGATGGTGAGTTGCATTTAACTCAGTTTTTCTGATATGTTTATGCAAGACTTCTTCCTTTAAAAATACTTGTCAGTGGCAGCAACAGCAATAGTAGTTAGTGACAATTTAAACACTATGTAATTTCATCCTAATCAGGGCAGCTGTAGATGATATAACAGGTAGCGTCCTGACAGCTGTTGTGTGCTGAGCTAGTAACAGTGAGAAAGCTGGGTGTGGGGAGCTAGAGAGGTATCCAGCACCCAGGAGACTTCTCTGTTTCCCCTTGATTATAGAGGGATGTTAATACACACCTTACAGTTGTGGTAGGCGTCAAAAGCATTCATGTGTCTTTGTCATAAGTTTCTGACAAAAATGTAATTGTCTTTCAAAACTGGAAGTGTCAATTTTGATCTCTATGAAATGTAAACAATGTTTAAAATTTCAAAACAGGCAGTATTTTCCCCCCTGTTAATCTCATAAAAAGGTGACGGAAAATAGATGAAAGGGCAAGGAAACATTGAAGGGGGACACCAGATCAAAGCCTGTGTACAGAATTATCTTCCATGGCTCATTTTCCTGTAGAGGGGAAGGTCTTAATGCGCAGTATATTGCAATATGCTCCTGCTCTTTGGTTCTACTAAGACTATGCTAATAGTGAAGCTGCAAAATAAAAACCTGGCTAGCTCTAAATTTCCTCTCTTCTCTTTACCTTTTTTTTTTTTTTTCACCATATGATGCCCAGGGACTCCAGAAAGCCTCGCTGAGAAAGAAAGGCAGCTCATGGGTATGATCAATCAGCTGACCAGTTTGCGAGAACAGCTGCTAGCAGCTCATGATGAACAGAAGAAACTGGCTGCATCACAGATCGAGAAACAACGCCAACAAATGGAGCTGGCTAAGCAGCAACAAGAACAGGTGAGTGATTATTATAGTGGCTTTCAGCGTAAATAATTTTCTAGGAGGACTTTCCAGTCGTTTATCTTCTAGGGTTGATACTCTCGAGTTTGCTCTCCACCCAAAATTTTTTTCCATTTGTTTTCTTAGGTGAAGGAAGTTTGAACAAAAACATATTGGAAGAATGCTTTAATTTGCAATATATAAAACAAGGAATACTCTTGTCTTATAAAGATACACCTTCCATTTTGGAGGTATTCTCTTCCAACAGTTTTTTTTTTTAAATAAGTGTAAATAAGCATGCAAATTCAGCCCTCCTGAATAATCTTCCAATGCTGCTTGAATTCAGTGATGCTGAATAGGTATAAAAGGAACAAAATGCAGCACTTGGATTGTAATGTGAGAAACTAAAAGGTTGGTTTTGCCAACTGTGGAAGAAAGTGGGGGAGAAGAATATAAAGTCAGTGAAAAAGTGTGACTTTCTTCTTCTACACTTGAGAGGCTTGATTTTCAGCTCTTGCAAATATGCCCTCCACTGAAAATGCAAAGGTTTTCACATGTGAAAAGTTCCAGTGTGCATACACGGACACTTGACATTTTATGCAAGAACGTAACTTCTGTAACAGATTTGCACCATCCAAGTTTTAACAGAAATGAATGTCCATTTTTGTACCCAAACATGAGCAGAGAATACCTAGATGTCTGGTTTAAAATTTTGTCAGGAGTCCATACTGATACTTCTTACCTGAAAGTGTTTTGGTCTGCCTGACCATTATTTCAGCTTGTAATGAAATTTGAGTTTATATCATAGAATTGCAGCTATGTGAATTTTATGAAACTCACAGAATTCTTTGAAATAAGTCATAGTGGTCATACTTCAATGTTTGTATTGTACCAAGCAAGTCTTAATTTTCTAAACTTCTGCTGACATCTTCAGACATTTTAGCCTTGGTTTTCCCTATTTTTTATTGTAATACTGTGTATTTTGGCCTCACACCTGAAATGCTACATAGGGAGAACAGGAGAAGTGACTTACCTATTAAACTAGAGAATTTATATCACACTGTTGTTTACATGCAGAAGGTAAATGAAGGTGTGAAAGTGGAATTGGCAAGATTCTTCCACGAGGAGACATCCTGCAGGAGCCATTTCCTTTGCCCTACCTTTTAAAGTCACTACTGCTACAGGATGGCTGAATGATCTGAGAGTAAAAAAGAAAATGGAGAGAATGGAAAGAGGCAGTAAGAAATCCTGCAGGTTTATTATTAGGGTTTCTTTTAATTTAAGAAATTATGTATAATTCTGCATTATATAGAAATGAAAATAACCAAGCTTTCAAAAAAAGGTATTGATAAAAATTATGTTGGTTGCTTAAAGAGAGCCTCTAGAAAGAAAACACTTATTTAATCTTTTAGATGTGGGATTAACTATGAGTGAGTGTTTCTTATGCTAATAGTTTAATAATAGAAGTGAAAGAGAATACCTAAGGGGAAGAATGCACAAAATTCCTCCCAGTAAGTATGTGTAAGTTCCCATCTGACCCTTAGATGTGTACACATACCACAGGGGAAGGGCAATACTCCTAATGTTTGTACTGCTGCGCTAGCTATTGGTGAGAACAGAGCTTCTGTTATGACTCAAATGAAAGTTTTTCAAGTTTGCTTTGTAAATTTGAGGTGTGTCATGGTTTATCTCCATCAGTCCTCTGAGAATTCTAATTTGGTTCCTTTACTGTCTGCTTTTTCCTTCACTGTATGTAAAATGTGTCTGCAGTAAGGTTCCCAATCATTTAGTCAATGGAGAGGGAGGATGGAAGTCCTTATGGAAAATGCACATGACTGAGAGGAGACTTAAGATGACTCCATCAGCTTCTATAAATCAGTTTCAGTGTTGAGCTGTGTAGCCTTGCACTGCCCCCTTAGTTCCATTCAGCTGACAAACACATTGACGAGTCAGTGATTTTCCCAAACCCGGTTCCACTCTCTTTGTGTCTGTTTCTGCATCACGGAAATAGGCATGCTAATACCTTCCTTCTGGGTGTCAGATTTCCTTTTTTTTTGAATTTTTGAATAGGTGGTGCCAAACATAAAAGGAATATTACTGTCCATCATACCTTTTTGTCTTTCCTGCCTTCTCCTACTATTTTCCAGTTTCTCTGCCAGTATTGTTCTTCCTCCAGCAAGTTGGAGTGCATGAGTGCTCACTTTTGGGGGATTTGGGGATTTTAGCAGTGCCATTTCAGATAGTGAGAGAGGAGAGATTTTTGCATCAGTCCTTCTCTTGATACCCAGCACAACATTTTCCATAATATTCCCTTTCAGACTAGTATTAGCTATGAATTGCTCCTGAACATGAGCCCCTTGCTTCAGCGGCAGTCGAGGCTGCTGCCACACGTACTTGAAGGTTTCTTCGCTTAATAGAGCAGTTTAAAGAACCAAGCAGGGTGGAAGTATCCTGCATACCAGCTCCAGGAATGGTGATACATACCTCACGTTTCTTCTGTGCAATTTCTCCACAGATTGCAAGACAACAGCAGCAGCTCCTGCAGCAGCAACACAAAATTAACCTTCTTCAGCAACAGATCCAGGTCAGAGACTGCATCTCCACCTGTGCCCCTGTTACCTCACTTTTCTCCTTTCCATTTCCCCATGCTTTCCCTCAGCCGTTATTGTCATAGTTTCTTTAAGAATGTCTGCAGATGGCTTACTTCTTATTTATGGAAACATGTGAGTGAGGATGTTACCTGTCATTAAGCAGAAAAGGTCAGTTTCTGGAAGGCCTTGTACGATTAACGCGGCTCCTATAGCATCAGGGAGCAGATGTGAGAGGAGCTGGTCATGTGAGCAAGGGTTTGCCGGACCAAGTCCTCTTTCAGCTGTAGGTCAGGAGTGGCAAAAGTGTGCCCAGAAAGAGTTGGGTTGGAATGGGTCTCCTACACCTCTGTTTTTGAGATTTTGCAGAAGCAGTTCTCTTCAGTGATCGGTAATCAGGTGTACCACCTTCCCTCTGCCCCAGGTATTCAAAGTCCGGAAATTTTCAACACTTAGGGTGAAGTATTGTCTGAATGAGAAACTGGTGAAAATGTTGGTTACACTGTAAGTCCTAGGTGTCTACAGGTTTACTCCTAGTAGTAGAAAAAAGCTGTAAACTCAGGATAACCAGTAAACTTTATTTAACCTCATTTTTCCTTAAAGTATTCAGAAGTTTCTTTTCATGCCATTGACTGTATTTCACTACTTTTCTTCCATGTGTATATATGCATGACCCTGTTTTGGGAATAATGCAAATCAGTTTGCCCATGAAGGTTTTCACAGAATGACAAAGGAGGGGTTTGACATTTTATAGATACCTAGAATCATGGTAAAATCTCTGGCTGTTTAAGTATGCAGTTATGTATAGAGCATTGCAGGTCACTGTGAAAGTGGATGCTATGTTCTGTTTGTTCAGTAACAACAGGATTTTCCTTCCAAAGCTTCTCTTCAATGTTTCAAAATTAGTTGCCTAAAATTATGGGCCATAACTCATCTAAGAAAACTTAATTCCAGCAAAATCAGAGGAATTGTATGGCTTCCCACTAGAATAAAAACTGACTCTACCATTTCAGAGGATATTCTGTCAGTATCAGGACTTGTGTAACTACGATAAACCTCTGGGGAAGGTCCACCCCTCCGTTATAAGGCAACTTCTATACAAGATGTGCTTTGCTGAAAATAATTTTGAGATTGATAGGGCCTGGCTTGGTCTTGACCTGTTTGATTTTTTTTCTTCTTTAAATTTGTGTGTGGGAGGGATTTTTCTTTATTGCTGTATCTTTAATAAGACTTTAAAAGAAAAACAATAGTAGAACTTCTACAATAGCAAGGAAAGTATTTACATTTTTAGCATTTAGCTATGGCAGTGAGAGAGGAAGTTGTTTTATAACCAGTAAACAAAAATAAATTGAAGTAACATGATTTGACCCCAACCCTTTTAAGTTTTAAGGCCTTGTAGATAAGAATGAAGTATGTTGTTTTTAGGGTAGTAGAGAACACTGATTATTGATAATGAGATATAGAGCCTTTCATCTCCTGATCCCTGGTCCAAGTTTGACCTGAGTCAGTAGTAAATGAAAGTCAGCTAGCTACTATCTGATACAAGCTGCAAGCCTAAGAAATAATTTGGAGGTCTGTCTCATGGGATTTCAGATGAAATATTGACCCTGCTGAGGTCAGAATTTCACCTCCAGGGTCCACTTCACACAAAACCCATCAGATTTGGGGCACCCTCCTTTTGGATGGTTGCACGATAAAGGTCAAGAACTGAACAGGCAGAGACACAATACTGTCCTCTTATTCCCACAGAGATGATCTGTATGTCGTGAAATTTTGCTACACTGCCTGCCTCTTGACCATTCTGCGGTCTGTATGGTCCTGAAGTCTCATGAACCCTGGTTGCAGTTCAGTTGCTGTGAAGTCACTGATAGGAAAAAACATATTAAAATAAAAATAATCCTTATTGACAGTGAATACAAAGCAAAGCATTCTTTCTCAATTGCATGCTTAGTTGACTGTTAGAGAGAAGAAACAATTCCTGAAGAAATCTTCCTTTATATATAAATTGAGACAATGAAGTCACCCTAACATGCCCATGTTTAAAATGGTGTGTGAGTTTACAATCAGGTTATGGTAGGTGGAACAAAACTGTGACATGAATGTAGCTGTGAGTTCAGCTTTTCTGACCTTGCCCTAATTAATCTAACAGGCTCCTGTCACATTGGCCCAGAGTTTTTAAATAGCATTAGATTTATTGACAGGGAGATATTCGTAGAAAGTCTGGATAACTATTTGACTTATGTGCAATTGAATGATTAGGCTGCATTTATGAACACAACCTATTTATGACAAAGGATTCGTTTTACTTGAGCCAATTTTTTCTAAGCTTGTAAGAGGAGTTGCCATAATTCCAGATAAATTATTACACAGAAAAAAGCTATTGAAATATTGTATCGAAAACATAATACCCTAAGGTTAAAAAAAAGCACAACCTGCCTGACCCCATGATTTATGACTCCTTTCTCTAAGTGCGCTAACTTGGAAACAGTTCCCTCTCTCCTTACCCCAGCATGCAGTCACCGATACGCAATACATACGCAGGGAGAGACTGCAGCATGTCTCTCCTCCTTACAGGACTGCAAATGCTGAGGATAACTACAGCCCAATTAAACTAGCCACTTCTGTGATGCTGACGAAAGATGTGTTAGCTACTTGAGCTTAGAAAAATGTACCTGGCACATGAGTCTCTAATAGACGTTATGTCTTTTTCAAGTCCATCTCTTCTGAATTAACTGGAAGGAGGTGTCACTAACGCAGAAGACAAACGGCTTGTCTTCGTATAGAGAGTTAAGTAAAGAGATAACGCTAAACTGGAGAAAATTTGCAGTTTAGATTAAATTTAAGAATCTGTATGACCTCAGAATGCTAAAATGTGATCTAGACAGGATTTTGTGTTTTAGTAAATGTTTATAATTTTTTTTTTCTGCTTTTTAGGATGTTCTAGACCTAATTTGTGAAGAGGTTTGACTTTCTTTGAATAATTAACTAAACCTCCCCCCATCTTATTTTATGCCATTTGGAAATGCATCCTCCCGTGCACACTGCTTTCTGTTCTATTTAATCTTCGTGTGTATGTGTATTGAAAAGGTTTTCGCTTTTAACAGTTTCTGCCTGCTGAGTATTTGGGGTCTTCTCCCCTGCACAGCTCAGTCTTGTTCTTTTACCAGAAATGAAACTGGAATGCATGTTCTGTCAACTCTTGTGTATCGACAGCCCCAAAGGTCTCAGGCTGTGTTTCAGAACAGCTCTGTAGCGATCTGCAGCTGTAGAACAGGCTGAGGAGAGAGCATGCAGACACCAAGTACAGCTCAGCAAGTTCTTGGACTAAATCTAGTCTTGTCGTTCAGGGCCTCAGGGGAACTCTCATGGTGACCTCCTCGTCTTCTTTTGTGAGGCCACAATCTACTTCCTGGTGTCCTTGCTCTAGAACATGGCGAAGTCTGGGGCTCTGTAGCTGTCACATCAGGTGGGCAGAGAGTGAAAGAAACTTGAAGGCTAGATGCTCCTTTTTGATGACGCTGAGGTCGTCCCCGCGACAGGCAATGAGCGTGCGTGGTGTTCTGCCTTGAGGGGTGTCTCTGAGATGCAAAGTTTTGTGGGGTGGTGTAGTTTACACCTTCCACTTGCTCAGAGAAAAAGTCTAGCCCAGGTTGATGATTGAATAGTTTTCTCTGAAGCTCAGTGACGAATGTCACTTTAATTGAACTATATTTAAAATGAAATATGGTTGTTAAAATTCATAAAGCAATTCATATTCAGTAGGGCACTGTTGATAAAATAGGTCAACCTTGCAGCCTAAATTGTGATAAAACTGATGCTGCTAATCTCACGATTTTGTGGAAAGCCTGACAGTGTTTTATGTTTTTCCCTGAAGCCCCAGCTCTTGGAGTCATGTGATGACAAAAATGCCAGCTTTCATTTCTTCAAAATGTAAACTTCCAGCTCTCATATTTCCAGGCAAAATCTGAAACCATGAGCACTACAAGTTCCAAAATTAGAAGGCAAACAAAACGGAGGCCAAATGTTGTTTTTTAAACTGTTCTGATTTTTAGTCAAAATTTTTTTTGGAGAGCCCAGCTCAAGATCTTGGAACACTTCAGGTTGCCAATAATGTAAAACGAAGATCGCAAAGCAGCAAGAAGCAGCAGCGCTGCTTTATGATGTCTCCGCTGTTTGGGCCACAGTTTTGTTTGACTTTTTAGTTTGATACTGCGGGTACTTGGTTACTAATTTGTATTTGTTTCTGAGTGACATACTTAGCCCAAGGACTGGGTGCTCTCTGAAACTTGAGAGCAATTCCTGCCAGGCAGCAACCATTGGACGACTCTGTGTGCTCTCACTTCTCTTTGCTTCAGAGCTAGAGGCTTGCCAGTAGATGTTCTAACAGGAGACCTTTCCTGTTAGAGAGGTTGGACCTCTGAAGAACGAGAGGATCCTGACTAAATTCTGAAGCAAAGCTAGACAGGCGTGCCTCTAGCCCACTCCCCCTGCCAGGCGGGACGTGACTTCTGCCTGGCACCTGGCCGGATGGCGCGGGCAGCTCCAGAGCCTGGTGGCAGCGGGCCGGCCTGCCGGGGGGCCTGCTCCCAGGCGAAAAGCTTACCGCGGCCTAAACGGCCTCGGGCTTTGCAGGCCCTTAGCAGCTTGTCTGGCAGGGAGCGTTCCCTCTCTCCCTACCCCAGCACCATGGGCACCACGGCCCGCCAGATTCCGTGCCCCTTTGGGCTGCAGGCTTCCTGGCTCTCCTCAATCCCTCAGCTGCTCCGGGTGTCCTCCCGGCTCCAAAAAGGCTTTCCTTTTTGAGTCTGGATCCAGATTTCCATCCTCCCCCGCCCCGCTGTCAGCTGGCTGTGTCCCTTTCCCCATGAGTTGTGTGTTGGTAGATGGAGAGGCCTGGCTGCGCTAGTATGTTCCCAAATCAGAATATTCCCATTCTCATTAAGTTCTGAGGTTTAAGGTGTTGTTCCAATTTGGAATGTAATAAAATCTTGAACACTTGGAATTTCCTGCAGGATGGTTAGTCCCTTTTGTAGCCAGATCTATTTTTCAAAATCTAGCTATATTTTTGGGGAGGAAAGAAGGATTTGGTTTCTGAGTTACACAGAAGTTCAGAAAAATATTTCTTAAGCTTAACACGCAAAGTTTTGAAATGACACAGTTGTTATTGTCAAAACTTTCCAAGCACCAAGAGTCTCTGGGTTGATTCCAGTCTTCCAAAACACTGGTAAAGAGACCTGCTTCCAGAGTACTTTGGGTATCATAATTTACCCACACAGTTATCTGTGGTGATAACTTTTTGTTGTTGTTGTTTAGATTTGTTGTTGCTTTTGAACTCCTCAGGTGAGCAATCATCTGTTATCCACAACTGGCTGAATGATGTTCAGGCCTGTTTGTGTTCTCTTTGTTTGAGAAAACATTGAGATTTTGATTGACCTGTTTCAGATGAAGTTTAGTTGTAAAAAGTACCAGTTTCTCTTGTTGTGAGAAGACACAGACCATTTGACTGTACATAAAGAAATGTGAAGATTTGTTCCCTGCCACAACAAGTTTGCACTCTAAATTATGCTTCCAACACAGCTTATCCTTCCGTTTTCTGTCTCCTGCTGGAAAACAAACTCCAGCAGGCCACTCTGTGAGCTAAATACTTGGAGTACTTTGTGCCTATAACAAAGAGGGTAGAGATCCTTACCCTTAGTCCTTGCCCTGCTGGTGTCTCCTCCGTGCAGCCATAAGGACTTGTAACCCAGAGTTCTCTAGGAGGCTTTAAAGGGCTGTAGATGATGAATCCTTCATTCGAGATACAAAAATGAACAACCACTACACAAGCGCTTGGTTACAGATTTAGTCATGTCTGTTGCTTCTGTGTTACCACTTTTCCTGGGAATTCTGATTTTCTAAGAAGTCAGTGACAGCAGAGCAGTGCTTCGTGGTGCTACAACCCCTTTGCAAGCCATTGCACAGCGGAACAGTATTAGTTCTTCCGTAATTAGAGTCCTCTTTGCATATCAGAGAGAGGTGAGGACAAAAGGTTTCCTTGGTAGACAATAAAGCTGTTGAAGTGAGGGCCTGATCCAACTCCCACTGAACATGGTGAAAAGGCTCTTATTCATGTTAGTGGGAGTTTAATGAGACCTTTCTTCAGTAGGAAACTGTGAGAAACTATCTTCCTTCTCACTCTGCAAAATGTTTTCAGAACAGTCTCTGTCCACTGAGACAGTTTGGTTTTTGTTTTGTTTTTTTGCCAGTATGGATATGACAAGCTGTGACTGCACAGTCAAACTGAACAGGCTCGTAGATTGGGGACATTTTGTCCAAATTCATCATGTGTCAGGAGCAGCTGTTTTCCTGCAACTTATAAACATGGGCATACTGGATTCAGTGAGACAGGCCCAAGAAGGAGTCACACTGCAGCCTTTCCCATGACTTTGCAACCTCTTCCCAGACAACTGAGGTTGCCGGCAAAGAGGCTAAACAATTGTTTCTCACAAAAGCTCTGCAGCTGATGTCCTATCAGTTATCAGAATAACTCGCCTGTCCCTTGAGCAGGAAGAAGCCCCTGGGAAATTAATTATTCAAAAAAAAACAACCAAAAAAACCACACACAAAAAAAAAAGAAAAAAGGCAAGGTTGGGGGAGGAAATACGGAAAGGGAGGAGTGAAAAGCAAAAACTAGGCTAGCAGTCAGAATGAGTTAATTGCTTGCTGGCCTCTCAAGTTCAGCAAATGACCTGTCTGTTTGGCTGAAGGGTATGATGCGTGTACTTCAGACTAAGCTAGGGCTCTTCACTTTCTTCCATTACTGTATAAGTTAAGTTACGTAAAAAAATTGCAGAGGTGTTTATCTACACTTACTTTGGTACAGAGCAACATTTTGCACCAATGTACCACATCTTTACTTCCAAAGGTTACCTGTAGAGCAAGCACCTACAGATAATTTGGTCTCAGGCCTTTCCTACACTCTCATACAGTCCAAATTTGCTGACTGGTGTAGCTGCACCAGTGCCGACAAGGAGAATTTGCTTGGGATTCGTACAGCTAGAATTTATTGAGATTGCAAGGGCATGTTTTCATCAGATAAGTTGGCTTTTTTGCCTGTGCGGAGCTACATGATTGCAACAGCACTTCCTGATAATGAAGCTTTCTCCAATGTTACCAGTCCAAATGTTCTAAAATTATGAGATTGTTTTGAACTTTATGACTTTTTTCTTGCAATTTTAGCATCTTTTCTTAATTTCCTTTTTGTTACTGAGCTTTCAGTGTTCCCATTTTCCAGTTCTCTCACACAATCAGAAGGGAGGGCCAGAAACTTATTTTTATTAAAAAAACAAAACAGAACACTGAAACACCCAAAATAATCTAGCAGCTAGGACTGTAAGAAAAATGCCAGCAGTCAAATACAGTCATCGCAGCTGGCAACATTGTGCTCCAAGGCCTCATCTTGGTCCCTCTTCCCTTGGCAAGCGTTCTCTCAGAGACTTCTCTTTCCAGGACCCTGTCTGTCTTTTTGTTTTCAGATCCCCTCTCCAATTTCTGTATCTCTTTGAGGCACCCTGCAACTTTGACCACTTCCTTCCACTTCCAGCTCCCTGACCTTGTGCTACTGAGCAATCTTCCTTATGCAGCTGCCCACTCTCCCTCATCATCTCCTCCTTTCTCCCAGCCCTCCCTTTTCTTTTCCCTCCTTGTCATTATTTCCACAGTCTTCTTAATAATTTTGGTTGGCCTTTTATTGGCTATAGAGCACATGTATGTCATCTTGTGAATGTTTTTGTTCAACATGCGTGGGGCGGTGTACCTGTGTGCTGTGTTCACGTTTGTGTACCCGTGCAGGTATTCACAAAGCAGGCAGCAGAGGTACAGAAGGTACCACGGTAGTTTGTGTAAGTGGCTTGAGAAGCTGAACGTGAACTCTTCATGGCTCTGATCTTGTCCGTATGGAGTGTGTGTAGTCATGAGCACTTTTGTTGTGCAGCCAAAAAAGGCTGCTACTGCTGCCTCTGCAGTAAGGTAAAGCAGGAGATAACAATAAATTTTTTACTGCTTGCTGGCGGAGGTGTTTAGGATGTGTTTTCTTTATATCTTCATCCGCCCCTAATTGAAGATGCTTTAAAATTGAATGACTAGCAGTCAAAACGTGTTTGCTTCAAGCTGAGAAGAAAAATGCTGGTGTCTCTGCTTCCAAACTGATTGCGCTTTGTACACAACTGACAGCCACAGTCACTTTGAGTGACTGATAAGTGGGAAGCTTTGCCACTTATCAAGGAATGCACGCTGAAAAGAAAGGACTGGAGCCGTTCAGATGCTTTGGCATGTTCAAAATAACATCTCACATCAGTCAGACTCAGAGGCACTAGGAGACATTTCAAAATAAACTTTATATCTATCTATCTATCTATCTAGAGGCAAAGATTCAATTTAACAGACAAATCACTGTGTGGCATCACATTGGCTCTGAAAATGAGAACATCATTATAAGGGTCACCAGTTGCAAAATGACTCAGCTGCATAATTTGAGATCTTTTATTGTAGGGTCTCCCCCCCAGAACAAAACTAAATTTGAAAATTCACAACTGTGTATCATTCTTGTGATTTCTGTAAATTGGGGGTTTTCATCCCTGTTGACCAAGTAACACTTGGCTTATATAGCAGGTGACATCCCGAAGGATCCCAAAGAGAATGAAACTCTAAGCCAAATTCAGATCTCATTTATTTCCTTTTCAGTATTATGGAATATGTTTAGGATTGCCTGGCTTTAATTAAACTCACAGAATGTTTTTTAGGGTTATTTAGGAGTTACTGTGCTTTTTAGTGATACATAGCATGAACAGAAGATGGAACGGCTTTTGGTACATGTTTGTAGGTGATACTATTTGCTGATACTTACATTAGGAGATTCTGACCTGCAGGAGCTGAGGTGAGAGGGTACTTTTTCTTGTGCTGGCTCTGTAATGACAGCAGTAACAGCCAGTGTAGGGTTGGGTTGGTCCACTGGAGGTCGTAATGTTTCAACCTGCCTTAGCAAGCATCATAGGAGTTAACCTGATGAGAGCCCTCCCTGCAAACATTGTGTAGAAATACAAGGACACATACTCAGAGCTGAGATGGGATGTGGGTCTTCGCGTAAAATGGAGAACAAGGAGATACAAGCAAGTAGTGTGTAGTTTCCCAAATTGGAATTTGGACAGGAGATACATAGTGTTGACCTGTGTCTGCTAGTAGTACTTAAACAAAAAACTGCGGCCAGGTTTGCACCTCTTATCCTAGCAACATGGGGAGTGTCAATGTATAAGGACCATTATCTTTTGTTATGATTTTAAGCACTGCATCAGGGCATCTAACTTTGCCTAGCTCGTTCTATCCAAAATGGTTGCTTTTCTAACCAAAGCGGCTCTGTTTGAGATACAGGTTATATTTGGCATTCCAGAGTTGCTACCAGCACCCATACCTGTATCAAGAGGGAGAAATTTGAGCATCATTGAGTTTTTACTGGAAATTACTTGCTTTTCTGATTCATCTCTTGCCATGTGAAGTGGTCACGAACTTCATTTTGATGGCTCATTCAAAACAGAGTACTTCAAACTCTGCTGGAATAATGGCTTAAAATGATTCAGAGGGAAAAGTATGGTTCCACCTACACCACTGTCTTCATGACCTTGGATTTTCCTCAGACATCTGGCATCCAAAAGCTGATGATGCCTTACCCTGCATAGTTTAGGAGACAAGATGAGCTCACCATTGGTGGTAATAGCATGCAAGAGGCCAAGGGGAACAGTTTTGGTTTTGTTGTCCGCTTTTTGTTGCTTATCTCCTACTGAACTGTATTGTATAAATTAAAGTGGAGGGCAATTACTTACGCTTGGTATTTGTAAGAAGGGTAAATGAAATAGTTAAATCATTTGAAGGGTAGTGATTGAAGCGGCAATGTGAGTGAAGCCTGACTTGGAAGTTTGGAGAAAGAGAGGGAAAGGTACAGTTGTCTTGTGGAAGCCTCTGTTGAGCAAAGATGAACTGGAGAGTTACGGATCTCATGCTAGCTGTCTTTATTTTGCATATTGTATATAGTATCCATTTAAGTTCAACTTCCACATACGAAAGTTGAATAAAATGTGTAATGGGTAAATAATTGTAAGGAACCATTTCAGATTTTTGTTCAAATTGGTTTTAAATATGCTTTGAAGAGGCTAAGAAGTAAATGCCAGTTTCTTGTATTTAGAAGTTAAATAAAAGAATTTAGTTCCAAGAGAAACATAATAAAGTTACAAGAACTGAAATGAAGACTTATGTGAAAGGTAATAATAATAATTAAATGGGACAAATTTAATTCACAGTACTTGGAGTTTATAAATACTTGACACAGTGAGGAAACTAATTTTAAAATATGTATATTATAAAATAGTTTTTATCAGGTTTGACTTCTTTGAAAGACTGATAGTGATAGTGTTCAGCAAATTATTCTAAATTTGAAACTTGGATGGTTTTGACAAAATTGTTCATAGATGGCAATTTAAAATGGATTTACACAGAAATGATCAAGAGATTTCTATACTTTGGTATGCTGTGAAAATTGTATACAAGGAAATAGATTAGTTAGGTGATGAAGCAAGGCATTTGAAAGTTACAAGTGCCAGAATTAGGTTAAATAGGTATCTTTATTTTATTCCTACGTGTCTCTGTCATACATATTGAATAAAAAATGGTATCCCAGGGGAGCAGAATTATGTGATAATATAACTGTAGACCGTACTCACAAGAGGGAAAATGAAAATTATGTTGACAACCTTAATTCTGGCATTCCCTAATGTCTGAGTCCTTGTTTTTTCATCCAAAGTAGCATTATTTTAACTGTGTTTCTATGTGGTTTTGATGGCCATGAAAGCCCATAATACTGATATACCAACCACCTATAGCGTATTGCCAGCGCAGCTTGAACCTTGAAATGTCAGCATGGGAGAAGTGCCAAATGTCAGTTGAGTACAGGAGAAATGCTATGTTCTCCTGGGCTAGCAGGAGAAAACAGTTCTCTGGCTGTGGTGGATAGGAGCCTGTACTATGAAGCCCCTCTCTTTCTGGAAATACCCTGTTTCCTTTCTTCCTCCTTTTTTTTTTATTTTGGCCTCCATCAAAATAGAGAAGACATTTTTCTATTGCTGTCCGTCTCGGAAAATGTGATAAATTACTTGAGTGCCTTTGTTGGGTTTGGGCTGGCTATGCTGAAAGTGGAGTTTGACTCTTTCTTTTCAATGCCCTTCGTTTGTCCACCCTTTTCTCCCTCAGTGGGGTTAGGGCCAGATTGGTTGTTACCACAAGTTGCCACTGATCAATTCTTTCCTCCCAATTTACCACGCTCTTTATGCTTTAGCAAGAAAACTGAGGCTGAAATTACAAAATTCAAAGCCACAGATCTTTTAGTTAAGGAGTCTCTTGCTTTGAGTATTTGATGGAAGCCTGTTTAAGTATTTGGCCCTTTAAAGCTCTGTGTGGTAAGAATATGTTTTCTTATCTTGCACACTGTGTGTAGAATCTTGTCTGCGGTTTAAGAATTACTGAGCTGCAGTGTGTCAGTGAGAGGGGCTTTTTTATGTACTGTGTGTAATGAGTTCTTAACAACCTTAAGAATCACATATGTCTAAATTAAGTATCATTTCCAGTTTCTTTAACCCTGGAGTCCGAATCTGTAGTCCAGGAACAAGTAAGCATATATTTAAACAGCTGATTGATTATGTTCTCACCTTATACACAGAAATAAGCTGTCTTATACACACATAGGCACACATTTTCATGCATGCATTTGGAATACCCCAATTCAGATATCTATTACAAACATGATTACTTTTCTGGACATTGATTTTTAATGTCTCTAAAGGATTTTAGGAGGAAGGAATAGGGATGTTTTCCATGTGGGGGCCACAGGTTATTAATACTTACCAAATTATAGCTGAACTTAGATGTGGATTGTTCAAGGCTTTATGAATTCTTGAGCCCTGCTGACAGTTCCTATTCAGCTGACATCACAGCAAATAGAGAGAACCCTTAGAACGCTGATGGTCGCAGTATTTCCCAGTGATGCAGACAGACTGATGCATACACCGGGAGATACAAAGTAAGCAGTAATGGACTCATATTATTTGAAACTGGAAAACTTGAAGGAAATAAAACTTTCGAGCTTCCTTCTTTTCTCCTTCTGTGATTCTTTGGATGGCTCTATAGCTGTAGGCACCCCTATAAAGGTTGCCTTTGTTCTTCCACAGAACCTGGTTCTGGCAGCAGGAGGTTTCCCTGGGTAGGATAGCTCCCCAGATACATGACAGATCCAGGAGTTTCTTTGCCACTGTGTTAGGAAGCAAAGTTTTGGAGAGCTGATATATTGGAGTGACTGGAATTAGAATTATGCTCTATTTCTTGTATTTCTTCTTTACTTCAGACAAAAAGCAGATTTGAAATGTTATTTTTCAAGAATTTTACCTTTCTGTGCCAGGAGTTTCAGGGTGGTTTACGTCTATTTCCCTTGTATTATTTCTTGTTGCACAGTTAAGAATTCCTGCCATTTGGTACAATCAAAATAAAGAAATTCAAATTATAATCAATTTACTGACATAGAATTCTGTATTCTATGTTAATAATATTCACGCTTATTATTTTAAAAGAAGCACATCCATTTAGGTGTTCTTTACATCCCCTCTGTGTATTGAGGTGGATTTGTTGAAATCACAAGTTTGCTTTCTGTGTCTTTTGTGAGGGTTGTTTGAGCTCAGTATCCTCTTAGCAGAAACTCCTGCAAAGGCCCCGTGGGAGGAAAATTGTCCATTGTGTTCTTTTGAAAGGCGGCTATCTTTTTTCCTGGAGCTGGGCTCAAGCAAGTTTATTCTTCCACTCAGGGATATCTTAGGAGGTTCCTGTCCTTTCTGGTGCCTAGGAAGCAGAGCTCAGATACGTATATTGTATTTGTTGCCATCATATAATCTGTGCAACTTCCCTGCAAATATAAAGAATTATGCTTTCCCCAGCTGTTCATTTGATAGGATTCTAGCCCTTCATTTAGAGAAAACTGTGCTTCTCCGATTCACATTGTTTGAACCATGGCCTCCCTTCTATACCTATAGTTTGTTTTGTCTTTTTTTGTTGTGCGTAACAGGTGTTTCTTTCAGACAGCCAAGGCAGCAAGGCAAGGGCTTCCTTTATGGCAGATCTCTTGAGACTTTGATTAAACTCTTCTTTGTGATAAAAATGCCACTGCCTTTAAATGAATTGCACATGTAATCTGTGTTTGCACAAATGCCCTCCATGCCTCTGCCCTCGTTGCTGAAGTCTGTCTTTCTTTTGGTACGGGTGTATTTGCCTTTTCTCCTGTCTTTCGCCACAGAACTGATTCTTTTTTACCTTCCTGATATTGCACTCCCCTCAGAGCCTGGATGCAGCTATGGGAATGGTTTAAAACGAGCCAACTGTTTCTGCAAAAAGAGCTCCCTTTTTTCCAGTGTTTCCTGTTGCTGCCTCCACAAATACCATCATCAGATGGCTGGGGGAACCTTCCTCAGAGTTTCTCAAGGGTGAACCAAGGGTTAGAAACTAGGCACCTTCTCTGCATCTACTGGAGCAGGCCTCAGTCCAGTGGGTTGTAGGTAGGACAGATATTTTCCTACCCGTCTTTTTTCTTTCACACAATCTCACCTGCTGTTGAGGAGGACCCACTGCTATTAAGCCAGGTTTCCTGGCTTAGGTATGGGAATACCTGGGGAGGTCTGGTCAGTTGTGGCAAGATCTTAGGTGTGTTGTAGGCAGAAGATGTGTGTCAATCAGTACCCCGTGCTACCAACTTGTCTAACGTACATTTAAGGTTCTTTCTAGGTTTTGTTTAGAATAGGACTTCCACACTCTCCAGTATGATCCTCTTGACTATCTAGATGTTAAGACAGCCAGAGAAGCAATACAAACCAAAGAGGATCAAGAGGCTGGTACCATGTTTTTTAGTGGCTCAGATGGTGCACACTGTTCAGGTATCCTGATGGAATATTGCTCACCTATAATGCGTTATTTTCATGCCCTTCTCTTTATGCCAGGACGTTTATTGGTTAGACGCCCCAGGGGTGAACAGATACAAATATGCGTTAGTCAGAAGAGATGTAATGGATGTCCTGGGAGCTGTGCCAAACAATTAAGAATATAGGCATAATGATTTACAGGGTTAGCAAAACCTCCAGAGAACGCTACATCTGTACAGGCTGCCCTGTGAATCTGCAAGAGTCGAATAACTTGCATCATTTCAATCTACCAGAGATAATGCATATCTAGGGAACAAATATGGAGGGACTCTTGCTTTCAGTCTGAGACATACCTTCTGCTGATGACTGTCTGTTGCTTTGATCAGTTTAGAGCTTCCCAAATGTCACCTACAGCGCCTCTAAGATCCTCTCTATATAAAGTGTGTTCTTCCTCCTGGTGCAGACCGACCGGCAGTTACAGTGGCAGGGATATCAGCACAGCCTAGATGTGACACTAGCATTGTATCTATTTTAGTGCCTAACTTTGTGGCAGTGGCAGCATCTGTGGAAAATATGAAGATAACTGTCAGAAAGCGTGTTTGAAGGGCGTTTAATTTAGAAACATTAACCCCCCCCCAAGCTGACATTTGCTTTAGCGTGCAGTAGTTAACAGTGGAAGATGGGACTTTAATAATGCTATATGATATGGTTTCCTAAATCTGTTCTTTCTCTTAAAATGTGTTGTCTGGTTTTGTTAGTGTTTAGTTACATAGAGCAATAAACATAGTTCATTACATTACTTGACTCAAAACCCATGAAGTTTTATTTTATTTTTTCTTAACGCATAGCTCGCAGGGCCCTGAAATTCCCTCTTCCTGTACAAGTGTAAAACATCATAAAATCAGAACATGAGCATTTAGAGACACTTTGTGCTGAAATAAATGACCAAGATGCAGAAGAGACTAACATGATGTAATAATTTTATCAAGTTCCACACAGCTCCTTCTCTGTATTGATTTTCTTTATGTTCAAGGAACCTGAGCCACTGTTTTAATACTTAAATACACAAAAATAGACTTTTAAAAAACCAAACTGTTCTGAAAGCAACCATTTCTTATTTGCTCGCAGGCAGCTCTTGCTAGAGTATGGGCACATTTTCTATGAGCCTTGCACCCGTTTTTCTTTCAGACATCATCTCCCCATTCCTTCAGGAGGTGCCCTTTTGTAGGAGGTTAAGCCTTCTTTCCACCAACTGGGGACTTGAGGAGGCTCCCTTGGAAGCCTGTCATTGCTGTTCTTGGATTTTGCAAGACAGTGATGCTTCCTGAGACATGTGTGAAGCTCACCTGCCCAGAAAGATTGCTACTCAACAGTCTGCTTTAAGACGGCTTTGCATGCGAAAGACTGATTTTCTTCGTTTTGGGACTAGCACTCAATGGAAATGTCAGAAATATGGAAGGATAAATACCGAGTTACATTAAAAAGAGAAAAAAAAGCACTCTGAAATTATCTCCTGGCTCCATGTTTTCTGAGGTTTTGCATTAGCGGGGACGAAGTCACGGTGTGTTGACACAGTCTAATGTGCAATGACATAATACCTGGAATATGGAGACAGCGAGAGGCGCAAAATCAAACTTATCTGAGTTTTCACAGGAAAAGAAGGGATTAAACTTTGCTGGTTAAAATATGGATTTTTATTTTTTTTAATAAAAACTATCCTAGTTCGATTGAGATAAACCTACTCAGATCTAATTCTATCCAGTCCCTGGGAAAAGTGGGCCTTAAGATGTTGAGCCTATTTGCCCAATCCCTTTTTTTAGAAATAAAGATTAGGGTAGGAAGTTTGGTCCTTATCTCTAAGGTTCTTACCGCTTCAGAAGGAAACTGAAATACTTACATGAAGGACACTTTCTTGAACTCGTGATTTGTCTTCACTCAGATTATTTCAGTAAGCTTTGGCAATGTAGATTTCCCACAATGCTTGGCTATTTTTGTTTTACGTATCTTGGAGGAACTATGATAAATTGTTGTTACTGCCTATTAAATAGTAGAAAGAGATGTCAAAATACTCTAGTGACTTAAAATTCAAATGTTACTGCATGTGCATGGAAACTTTGATCTGGAAGCATCATCCCGCATTTCATAACTGCCAGGTGTGATTCTTCTCTGCCTTTTCATCCCTTGTGGTTACTTATAGCTCTACAAAATAACATTCAATCACTAAGTTTTACTTGCGTTTCACAGCCTGTTTGCATGGATATTAGTGTATGATCCAGATCTTACGTAGCACCATCATCACTGGATCTTGGAATAGGTTTTTTTTCTTTCTTTTTCTTTCTTTCTTTTTTTTTTTCTAAAGCATCCTGTTTTTCAGACCAGGGGAATTGAGGACAGAGGGGAAGCAGCTTGCACATTGTTAGGCTGTAGCTCATTGCCAGAACCAGGAACAGAACCCAGATTGTCAGTCGTCTCCCATTGGGCCACAATACAAAATGTGAACTGAAGTGCAGAGTTATCTGAGATTCGGCCTTCTAGGTTTTTATCTTCTGTCTCCATTTTTACTGTTTTTCTATAGAATTTCCCATTTCGGTGATAGAAATTGAATACAGACTGCAGTGGTTGTGGGGGGAGAATGAGGCAGGGAAGCACACAGAAAACAATCCCTGTTAGTTTCAGAGTCAGATTTGCGTTGGTGCTGTTCCATTGAATCACATCAGTAGAATTTAATGTGGAAAATCTGATCTGATCCATCAGTAAAATGTGAGTGAATAAATGGTAAAAAGTTTGTGAGGGTCAATTTCTGTCCTCTTGAAGGTGAGAAAACAATTTTCCTTGCATTTTTAACATTTTCTGTTTTTAAATTTTTCTAGATCCATTCATTGTAACAAAGCCAAGCCTTTGTCAGCACATACATTTCTTTTTCAAGCATCCCTTGATTCCATGAAAACTGCCTAAACAAATCAGAGTGTAAGGCACTTACCAGTCATTATGCATGAACCCTCTCCTCACCTTGACCACTGTTAGGTTTTTATTCCATTCTGGCTGTGCTAAGCTGTGCTAAATGTCAGTGGGATGCCTGCCCGTGTTTTTTTGTCCTGGATTGATCTGCTCCAACTCAGAGTGGTTCATTCACTGTCTTGCTTTCTTTTCAGTTCCTGGATACTTAACCTGCTTTTATGCCAGTCGCAGGGCTCTGGTTACCTAAGGCCAGCTTGTTGTATTTAACAGGCACAAATGGCTGTGCCTCAGGCCTGCTTTTCCCTTCTTCCCCCCCTTCTTCTTCTGTTTTTCATTTAGTGGCTTGCTAATAATGAAACCACAAAGGCAACAGTAGGGGCAGCATAAACACATGGTCACCTACGGGAGAGTTGCTGATGTTTTAAAATTAAAAAACAAAACAGCATTATTACGATAATAAAAGCCAAGACAGGTGCTGGGCACTTTGTTTATTCGCTGATTAAATCAGTCACAGTGTGACATCTTTTCATATAATAAACTAGAGAGGGAGGTAGATTATTGCATTGCCAAGGCTTTGAGTATACCTTAACAGAAAATATTTGAGGACCATCTGATTTTAAGGGTCAGTGTGTATCACTGCATGCCAGGAATATACCTGTATTGCAGGGTGGTGGGCAAGAAGTCAAATATTCAAAATAATTAGTCAGCTGCCAGAGCATTCATTTCCTTCTAATTTGGCATGGTCCCTTGTTAAGTCCCCAAGAAACAAGAGGGGGGGCTGTCTAAATCTGTGCCTCTGCCACTGAATACGATGTCAAGTAGTGGAGGCAAGACATATGTTGCCCTTCTTGTTTCTCCCATCTTCATAGTAAGATGCCCAGCTTCTGCTAGGCGATTGTGAGCCCTTATCCTTTTTTAAACCAATGTTAAGGTGTTTTGGATTGAGTTTTAAAAATCTTTAATCCTCTGCATCCTCTTCTGAACATATTGTTCTTGTATTTTTATAAAAATGCTTTCCTGTTTTTTTAATAAATCGGTTACTTCGTATGTGGTAGAATTTTATTTTGTGGAAACAGGTTTTAGCCGTAAGTGTCCTCATTTTCTGTCCTTTAGGCTCTTTACACTTGCATAAAGTTTTGGCATAGCAGAAACTTTGCTATGTTGGGAGTTCCATCTTTATGCTTTTATGCGCATGTGTTATATGAATTCTCTGCATTGTGCAGTTAACAGTTTCTTCTCGTGCCTGATGCTCTAAATCTGCAAATGCAGTACATAGATACTTTGTCAGGCTGCTTCAGGCTAAACGTTTAGACTGCCACTCTGAGTTAATTAAACACCTATTTGAAGTTAAGCTGTGGAATGGCAAATAAAACAAAATAGTTGTTCCAGCCCTGTGGAATGGTTATTGAGGCCGACACAATACTTTTTGCTTTGTCCCTTTCTACTTTTCAGTCTCTCTACCTGCTCTGTATGCTGCTTTTCTAGATAGGGACACAATATTTGACAGACAAGAAACTACCTTTAGCAAAGGGTGCTAGGTGGTGTTTTGGGAAGTACACGTGCAGAAACAATGCCAATAGTCCTTGTCAAAGTTATGAATTTTGCAAGTGAAAGAAACACAACCTTCTTCATGAGAACTGTGTAATTTTATCTCTACCAGCTACAGCTAAAAATATTGATCAGAAAAGGCAGCCATAGATCCAGCTGAAACTGTTAACTGTAACTGTTAACCCTCCGGAATGAAAGAGTATAGTGGGCACTGCCTTTTTTCCCAATTTGTTTTCAGTTTCCACAGTTTTTCTAATCTCCTGCTGCCATGGGAAATAGGTGTTCATAGGGTACGCAGCTCTCTTTTCACAAGGCAGCAATGCCTGTCTTGCTACTTGTAGAAGTATTGGGTTTTCTTAGGTAAAAATATGTTTCACTGAATTTGTGCAGGAAACTTAGGGATTCAATATTTGTTTTAAAATGGGGTGATAAACAGGCTAAGGCATAAAAACTTGTTGTATTGATAAAATTTTTCGTTTAAACTTTTTTTTTTTTTTTTTTTTTTTTTTTTTGTGAAAGACTAAGATTTTTAGCCATAAGCATCTTAAGCATGAAGTCTTAGAGAGCAGGGAATTGTTACAGCACCCATTAAAAGCAGTAATAAAATCCTTCATCTTTAGCAGGCACTGTTTTGGGAGAATAAATTTCAGTAAGACAAGTGGTCAAGACAGAAGCCTCTGGGTGTTTGTTAAAGTTTATTAGTTTCTTTAACCTCCTTTGCACGCTCTTTGCCTTCTCCGCAACATACACATACTCACAAACATACTTTTGCCTTTCTGGAGTTCACTTATGTTACTTTACAACATGTGCTGATTTTACTTAGCAGCCTCATATACTATGAGAGGAATAAAAGTGCTCTTGGGCTTCGGAGGAAAAACAGGATGAGAATTAATTTATTGTTTAGTTGATGTCAGAAGCAGCTAGACATATGAAAGAAATTGGGATCTTCTTAGACTGCCTGTTTGATTTTAGAGGAGGCTTAGATGTTTACTGAAATTTCTAGCCTTCCGAGATTCACTTGTGAGTGCTTTATTCATAGCTGCCACTGAAAAAAAGTATGTGTCGCCAACATAATGCAGATTTTTCTCCTGGGCTAACATTTCTATACTGAACATTTTGTGTGTGTGCACGTGTAAGTCAATTCAGCAAACCAGTAGGACAGACGTGCTTTTAATTGTAATAAATTTCAGAATGTATCAAGTGCAGTTTGCTTAATTTTTTCTTAGATTGTAGCATAATAAAACTATAGATGGTTTTGTTCGCATCTTTCTTGGGTATGATAGTGCTGCTGAATGCCTTTTTGCAGCATTTATTTCCATCACAGAGGACAGGAAGAGGTGTGAATGATCTGAAGAAGGCAAAATCAGTGGAGGGACCGATGTTTGTAACTTCTTTATCCACTGAATCCTGCAGAGAAAGCGTCTTCTTTTTGTACTACTGCTACTATATGATCTAGTTCAGCTGATTATTTGTACTTCTGCAGACAAGATTTCAGCCAGCTCTCCCAAGCAGTTCTCCTTAGAAATGCAGGGGAGCAGGCTTTAAGTTAACGAGTACAAACTTGGACGTGAGTTTTGGATAAGTGCTTGCAGGTATACCTCCAAAGCCACTAAACCTCAGGAGAACGAATTTCAAAGGGTACTGGGCAAGAGAACCCTGTTGTCTTCAAGTGTGTGTGCACACGTGCATACAACTCTGCAAAGGCAAAACTATTTTAACTTCCCAGGATATCGCTGAGCATAAGCATTAGTCTCGTTATACATATGGGAAGGTGAAGTTTGGAGGAGTTAGTGATCTTGTTTAAGTTAAAATATAGAAACCTGATTCTAACAGCTAAGCAAGACAAGACCATGTCTTTCCTCAGACAAGACCAACTGGAAGATCTAAATGATCTCTGAAGGAGCTATTTTTCTTAAACAAAGGCTGTCATTCTTTTCTGTTAAGCAGTATGATCATATCATGATGAGATGGGGTAGGGGTTAGAAAGCACAAGGCAGCAAAATATAAGAAAAATCCTCTTCTATTAGTTACATCATTGCTTTTTAATGACATTCTAAAGCACTGATATATCATCCCTTTCTTCCTTGAAATACATAGGATGGTTCAGATGTTCTTTAATATTATTGTAATCGTGTCCATGCCCAAGATACTGTTTACAGCACATTATATCCTCTATAGAATCTCAGATCTTCGGAACTCTTAATTACTCAATGAGATTTAGATTTAAACCAATAGGATTGTGTACTAGATAAGATACCGGTTTAGCCCTGTCTTCACTCTATAATCAAAGTTTGTATGGTACAGAGTTTATCTGGATGTTGACCTGTGTCCTTTATCAAATTTAGATGGACTCTATAGGCAGTTAGCTGTCAAGCCTCAATATAGGGCACCAGTCTGGAATACCAGGTGTTTCTCCATGGCCATCAAGTAAGAAGGGTGATAAATGAGTTGTGATTCAAGTGCCTTAATCTCTAGCTAGAGGGAACATCGGTCTTGGACACAGACACTAGCCTCAAATGAACTCATCAGCTGTCTTCTCAAAGCTTCTCTGCTTCCTCTATTCTTTATTATTGGTAGCAACATCCTCTTCCTCCCTATCAAGCAGATTCATATTCCAAGAAATCATTTGGACTCCTTCCACTGTCTCCTGTCCCAAATCTTCTTCATTATTTTGGTATGGCATTTCTAAAGTCCAACTTTTTCTTTTCTTCCCCCTAAAACTTTCTTTGTCAGTCTTACAAATTGATTGCCAAGTCTTCTGTTGTCATTACACCTCCATTGTCTCCCTGCTTCCCTGGCAGGACATTGCCCAAAGGCTTACCATCATCCCTTCGATTTCTGTCGATGTTATTGAACCCAACTCCTTCCTTCAGCCTAGGCATTAGCTCCTTGTTTTCCGTAACATGAAATTAAAGTTCGGTGGTGTTTCTCCAAGGTTCTTCACAGATCTGTCACTCCTATTTTTTCTCTTATAGTTCATTCTGATTCTGATCTGCTCTGCTGATGATGCTCATGCCACTGTTTTGTTTGTTCACTTTTTTTATTCTGTCTTATGCTTTATTACAAAGTGCCCTAAATGTGTAAAGTAACCTTTCCAGAATGGTCCAAGCCTCCGTATTGCCCAAAATATTCCTCAAATTTTAATGCTGCTGTTAACTGCAGGCAATTAGCAAATCCATAAAATCTAGACTGGAGCCAAGCACAGCACCCTAAGTAATTTTGGTAGACATTTACTCTTTTCTACCTTATCATGTTGCACACTTGTGGTATCTTGTCTTAAAAAAAGATACAAGAATGCGCAGGACTCTCTTTGATCATGCGCAGTCATATGTTGGACCTCTGGAATCCTTTGAACTTTCTCACAATATAACTAATAAATGATGACAGTAATAGAAAGATTCACTTAACCTCACTTACTTCCCTCTCTGAATTCACCTGGATTCAGAGAGTTAGTGCTTTTGTGTGACACAGCTTTGTGTTAAAGAGCCTTGGCTGATATGGGCATCAGTGTGATCATGATAGTCACCTCCCACCAATTACTTGCTACTTTATTGCATGAATCTCTAAATTTCTTCCTTCTGGTTAGATAATTACCCAAATGAACTCTGTCTACCTACTCATGGATCAATCTGTCCATGTATGTTCAAGGCTTTTGACATTATTTGGGTTGAGGATTGCTATGAAATACGTACCCAAATTTGGTTGTGCAGCATCATTTTCTCTCTGCTTCCTACTGTTTGCACACTAGACTTTAAGTTGCTACTAATGCCCGGACTCAGGGATGCTGAGGAGTGAAGGAAGCTTCCTTTATCAGAAAAGATGTGAGTAAATTTAAACTCCTCAAAAATGCACTTTGAATTGTAGTCTATATCACACACAGCATTCATTCCCCTTATGCCACAGAAAGCAAATAGTGGCAAAAGGCGCAAGCTGTAATAAAACCAAAAAGTGCCTGATGTTATCTGTTCCCTCTTGGGAACTCCTGCAGCTTTCAGTACGTTTGTGTGCAGCTGAGTAAAAGAAAGGTAGCGGTGGGATTATTAGTGAAGAGAGCAGCTTAGGAGAGACATGAAAAGGGGACCAGTTCTTATTCTGATTCCCTTTTTTCCCATGCAGTTAAAAAGAGAGAGAATCGTTTAAACATGCTTCTGTCAAACTCCTTTCATTGGTCTCTTTTTCTCAGCAAAGTTACCAGTGGTTTCATTCATAAGATGATCTTGAAGGTTGTTTCACTGTCACTGGGATATAGTTAAAGTATTTTGTAAAGGGTACCACTCAAGTGTAAAGATGCCTGGTAGGAAAAATAAGGCCCTTGCAGAAAAAGAGCAGCAGCCCATCAGATCTTGCTTTTTTCAAACCAGGCAGGTTCCCCCATGGAAAGATTAATTACAGTCAGGTTTGGAAGACAGCCTTGCTGTGGTTTTTTTCTCCTAACATTAAAAAAGATAAAGGGGGTGATTAGTGTGCACAAAGCCTCTGATCAAACCAGCACTGAGGTTTGTGACAGGAGGTTCAAACACGTTATGGATCACTGGTGCTGACAGGTAGATCACACAAGCCTTAAACAGATGTTTAGTGAGAAGATGAATGTGTGAGATCTCAAACATGCAGGGCTCCTTTGCTTGGCCATAATAGCCTGTGAAGCATTAAAAACCTTCCGGGTTTTTTTTAAGCTGCCCCACTAAAAAGGGAAAAAGGAAAGTACTAACAAGCTTGCATTAAATTTTGGATTTTTTTTTTTAATTGAAATTAAATATGGCTAGCTTCTTAAAGTTGTTAAACTTTTTCTTTAGGAAATGAAGGCTATTCTTTTGGGATGTATGGCCACAATTTACCCTCTCTATAAAACTGTTGCTGTGAGGCAATGAGTGTGCATGCTCTAATGAGGTGCGTATGAGATGCTCAATTGGAATAGAGAGATGTTCAAATTAGATTACAAAGGTCTTTGTACCAGAGAGCTTCAGAGACAGGATGCTTTTTGTGGAATATGCGTACTCTGTGGGATACACTACATCAGCACGATGACTTGAAAATACAGTAATTATGTAAGGCTTGTTGAGCAAACTGTATTTACTAGACCTCTTTGAAACATTTTGAGTTGTTGATACGAAGGGAGGAAAATATTGCATCGGTGCCATTTATTATGAAAATTCAGAAGTTCTGGGCATGATTTTTAGTACCTTCTCAAGAGAAATTATCTTTAGCCTTGCACTTTGTAGTCACAGAATCCTCTCATTTGGAGGTGAAAATGTCCTGTGTGGGGGACAAAAGGAGACCCTCCCTATCTAGCAATATATTAAGACCTTGGCAGAATGTCTGATGAATGTCAGACACCTGGAGGGATCTATTCAATTTAGAAATGGGCTCAAGCCAAAAAATTCAGAACCCAGTCTCAGATTTGAACACTCCGGAGTTCAAGGATTTTTTGGATAAAGGGTTTAAGCAACTCTATGTAAATAATCAAATTACAGAATTTGGTCTGGGCATGGTTTACAGGCACCCCTAAAATCCAAGAGTATTCTTTAGGGTTTGATTTAGTTGGTCTGGAAAGCCCTGATCCAGGGTTTGAAATCTTTGCCATCAACCTTGAAAGCAGTTGGTTCATAAGTGGTTTTTCTCTTATTTTTCCCCCATTTACTGTTTTTTAGTTCTTTTTAAAGAAATGCAGAAGAAAAGGTGTTTGTAAGCAACTTCCCAAATTATTTTTTGCCATCCACGAGCGTAGGGCTGCCTGTTTGAATGTTTCCAAGAAAGTATTGTTCTTATGTGACAACAGGTCAGAAAGACTCTGCATTAATTACACTAACATATGGTTATTAACAGATTCTAGCTCAGGGAGCAATACTTTACAATGTTATCTTCCACATAGTCAGATGTTAGCCATATTGTCAGTGCTGGCAGCTATTGTTTCACTCATTTACTTCACAGAGCTAATTACTCCCTAATAATAACTTTACCTTGGAGTTTTTCACTTGCTTGTGCCAGCAAACCTGTTCACACTACATATGCTAATTATTGGCACTTATTCATTATGTTAAGATAGCTTTAAGTTCAAGCTGTGCAGCCTGGCTTTCGGTATGGAGCCAGCTGGCTGCAAAGTTCCACCTTTTTTTTTCCCTTTTTTTTTTTTTTTTTTTTTTAAACTAAAGTCATTAAAAGTTTTAATATGGGCCTATCTTGTTCTCTTTACAAGATTCAGTCTTTCAGGAATTCAGGCGCATAGTTGGTTACTCATGGACAATTGCAAGTTTATAAGGAGTTCCTGATTTTCTTAAAATATTTCTCAGAGCTTGCAGTGAGGTCTTTTCTGTTAAGTGGATTGTAAATTCATTTGTAATTTGAACTACGAGGCTATTTACCAAAATGGATATTAATTCCGCCCCCCCGCCAGTTCTAGCTCCTTGCCTATTTCATCACTCCTTATACTTTTCCACTGGGAGTCCCAAGGCCTTTTCAGTGCCTGGTGAGGATGCTTGCTGTTGATTTTGTTTCTCTGCGCTTTCAACGTCCAAGGGCCTATGAGCTTTGTATGGATGGATTCACTGATTTGTCCTGGGCTCAACATAAGTACAGCAAATCAGATCATTCAGATTTGCAGCCTAAAACAGACAAATTTGATGGGATTTGGTCTATTACATCTTTCCAGAATTCTCAGTGATCCTTTTTCACACTCTAGAATAGTGCATATTCTCATAAAACCCAGAGAAATGTGGTGTCTTCTAAAGATAAAATACTGTCCTTGATTTGCATGAAGAATTTTATGAATACCAACAGAACATCTACATGGGCATCAAAGACAATTGATGGCTGATCTTGGTTAACGTTGTATATACAGCATGGGATGTTACAGAACTGACTGTTTCAGTTGTGACTCTTAAGTGTCCTGTGTCAGATCATTGTCTAGTGTAAATCAGCATAAGTGCTTTTCCACTATCTGGTGAACTGGTCTGACATTTTGTGAAGTTCTTAAAGAAATGATTTTTATCCAAGATAAGGTGAACCTATGTGAAATCCCATTCATTTTTATCACTAGGAAGAGGAGACTGAAATCTTCCGTATGTAAGAATTCAGTCCATATTGAAAAAAAAGATCTATTTCTGCCTCCCCATGAGCTAAAAGCTTTGAATTCCATAAACTTTTGAGCTACCCTGACATTACAATGAAAAGGTTTATTTTAAGTTGTGGTCTGGCTAACTTTATTAGAAAAAATGCATACAGAAGACTGCCATTTGGCCATCTTACCTTCTTGGTGTGCACATTACATACATTAGGCTTTCTCTGCATGCTAGTTGTAGTATCGAAGAAGACATGGATGAATAAAGTAAGATTATTTAATAATCAGGAAACGCTAAATCTCTCCTATCCTGCATACTTGCGTACTTCTTTCAGTGTCAGTATGAACTGGGTTTGTATACCTCAGTGCTGAATTTGGCCATAAAACGGGAGGAAAAGCAGGACACGTGAAACTGAAAGAAAAGGTTTACTTAAAATAAAAATATTACTTCCTGCAACATCGCATTTTACAGCCTCAGAGCATTAGACTAGATTGCCTCCTGTGTTACTGTAGTTCTGCTTCAGTACAATTCCAGTGATATCAATAAACAGTTTGAATACAATTCTTATAAAACTGAAGTAAACAGACTTTAGTTGAGCAATAATAGATTACCTTTACAGACTTTTTTACTTCTGGTATTCCTTGGACAAAAAAGTCAGAGTATTGTTTAGTAAAAATACTGTAATTGTGACTGTATATTATGATGTCCAGTCTACTTTTTACAAAGGTCAGGGCTTGGGAGGGCTCCTATCCTGAAGTGATGTGGAGCTATGGTGGGAGAGGAGAAACTCCACATTCTGCTCCTGGCACACAGCTCACACAGCCAGTGGCTGCATTATATTAGTAAAGCATGTAGAGTAAATCTAGCAGTGGTTCACTAGGTCGGAGGTTGGGTTTCAGTTGGAAAGAAACTACAGATGATTTCTAAAATTTTATTCTCAGTAGCAACCCTGGAGCTGACTGTTTGGTGTACTGTCTGGTGAAATTCCAGGTCACCTGAAACGAGGGGAGTATGGGGTGTTGGTATCTACTAAACAGATCATATTGAAATGAAAGAAACTGTCATTATGTTTAGAGAAGGTTTGAACCAAAACCTTCAAACTGTCGTATGACTTTCTTGGGAGCTGATCTTTGCCTGTTTTTATGAAAGGCTTAGCCTAAATGCCAGATCTGAATTCATTGTGGAGATTTGGATTGAGACTTGAACTTTGTGGTTTAGACCTGTATTAAGAGAGTCTGGGATCACTGCTCAGACACCAGTCAGTTTCTACCTTGATGGCCTTCTGCTTTCTTGATAGACTTAAAACATTACCAAAATAGCCGTACCACCTAGCAACACAATATTAATATTTGGCGCAAGGAACTGAAGTGGAGCATGGCTGAAGAACCTGTACTGGGAAGCTCTTGTAGCATTAGAGGGCTGGGGCTGGGAACCCTGGTTTTAAGAACAATGGAAAGGGGAACCCAGAGAGCCTGTGTGGGCAGTTAGATTGATCTTCAAGTTAAGTTTTCCAGGATTAGGCATGGTATTTCAGGCCAGGTAAATGAAGACAGAGGAAAGACAATCATTCTGGATTTCCCTTCCTAACTGCTCCTTCTGTTTGCCTAAATTGAAATTTATATTTCCATACCCTTCCCATAACCAGAAGTTTGGCAACTACTTATTGAATCCGTTGGAGGTGAGAGTAAATTGGAATTTCTGGAGGTAATGTCAGTATCTGTGTCCATCTGACCAGTGAGTGTGAGAAAAAAAGAGGAAGAAGGTTGCAGGGTATTTTTCAGGTGCTTTTATGGCTGATGAAATGGGGGCTATCTGCCAGAGGTGATTAGGACAGACAAGAAAAAAACCAACTTAATAGCAATTAAGAGAAGTCATCCAGAAAAAATGCTGTGACAAAACTCTTGTTTATATTTTTAAGGCTGTTTCCTCAAGGAAAACCATGAGAGAAAACTTTTTTTTTAAATAAAAGCTTAGTTCCTCCTCAGATATTTGGCACTCCTTAAAATCTGCTGGAGCCTGACGGATTATTCTGACGTTCTTAATGCACCTGAGAGTTACTTCCCAAACATGCCTTTCCTTATGCTAGATCTTGCCAAGATCTTTTGGATAAACCTCATTTGAAGTTTGTAGGACAGAGCGATGTGGCATGAAGGAGCCCTAGAAGAATTTTCAAAATACGATTAGCACCTATTTCTAAATCCCATATCACAAAAAGATCTTGGCCAAATCACCTGTAATTCAGCTGAAAGTATGTTCTTTGACAGCCAAACACCTGTAAAGACTTTGGAGGATAAATGACCTCTCATGAGATGGGGGAACTAGTCGAAAAGCATCTAATCTAGGTATTTATCTGTGCTTTGAACCATGTACTTTGAATTCTTGGGTTTACAACAAAAAGACAATCTTGGTCTTAACTATGGACAGCCTATCTGTATTCTCATACATAATGCATATGGGAGAACAGTAAATACGCACTGGACTGATGCAGTAGGGAGGCTTTATTGACATATTTAGGAGAGGTGTGCTACTTGCCGCTCGTGCATTATGCTTGATACCTTCAACTAACAGCAATAAAACCTTTATGCTGCGTTATACTGTAATGTATTGTATGAAAGCAGCATATTTTAAGTATGTTTTGGAGCATTTTAGAAGAACCGTTGGTACACATTTTTGAGTCCCTCTGCCTGTAAAACTGCTTCATACCATAAGTCAGATAAACTTAGAAAATTCACCTCAATTAGTTTTTCCAGAAATAGTGTTGATTGGAGTCTAATGTCTTGAGCTGTTTCAAGGCAGGTGTTGTGTGCCACATTAGGAAACTATGAATCCTTCACTTCTGTTGATAAAAAAACTTTCATTTTAGCCCTCATGGGTTACAAAATAGAGAAGCTCAGAAGTCCCTCTGGCCTAGGACTGAGAATGGGCAATACAGCAGCACAGTAATATTATGTGAAAAGTTGGGAAGGAAAAGGCATGTGTCTGTCAGTTGGCTGCAGAGAAAATACGCTTCTGAGAGATTTGGGGTTATATGATTTTGTCCCTGTTCAGACGGGAGGGTGTATGCTGTGCAAGTGAAACTGTCAGAGGTCTGTGATAAATACTGTTTGCATTCTGGTTTAAATTTTCCTTTGGGTATCACCAGCTCTTGTATGGTGCATGCCTATATGCTTGCATATGCATGTGGACTCCTGTGTGTGGGGCATCTGTTTCGTGGGTACTGTGTGTATATATATATGTGTAAATATCAGTACATGTGCACATACACACACATTTACATTTTAAAATAAATACCAGAAATGAGATTTATAGATAGCTTTCCTCATTTGCTTGTGTGGTGTGTGAGACGTGTGCACACACATCTACTAGAAAAATGTGTGTGTTTATAGTTCTATATGGGCACAGATGATGCATGTGTGTATACAGACTCAGACAAACATACACTCACATTGTAAAACATTAGATGCACTTAGATCTGTAGGACTCACTGTTGACTTCAATTAGAATATCAGCATAGACTTCTTGTGAAAATCATTAACTTAGAGTTATTCTTGCATTTTTCTGAATACATATTTAATGTATTTCCTGTCTGAGTGAGATGTAGCGGAGACTCATTCCGCTGGTTGAGTCTGAGGAAAGTTAAGTCCCTGGAAAAATCAAGGTACGCAGCTAGACCAGCCTGTGGGCGTGCTCTACTGGTCCTTCCCTAACACTCAGTCGTTTCAAGCCATGACAGACATTGTCACATCATTCCCTTGAATATATGCTGTTCCAGGAGAGAGCCAAACCACTGCAGCTCTTGAAAAAGGCTTCCAAGCAGAACGTTGGCATTGCAGTGCTTCTGACGTTAAAATAAAGGTATCAAAACCGTTTGATTAACTGAAGATGCTTCTTCATGATTACTTAATGACAAGGTGGGAGTTTGAAGCTTGTCATTAATATTTTCATTTGCCTAAAAATACCTTGTAAGTGGTGCTTGGCACTGAGGTGACTAAGCACCACATTATTGCCTGAGCCTGGGTCTGTCTCGAAGTATTGTTAAATTTGTTGCGTCAGGACATTCTGCCGTGCAGCCCTAGGGGACCCTAAGAAAGGCATTTGCAGGCAGGAACTTGAAATAAGCACAGCCTCAGCGTAATTGTAGCCAAACGGTTCCACAGAAGGAGTGTCTGTCTGTGGAGTCTGAGTGTCCAGCTGTTCGGAGGAGGATTACGAGGGCTTTAATGGAGAGCACAGATGGAATCAGTACTATTGTCCGGAGTATTCTGGGGCAGAGGCTAAAGTGTGAAGGATGATCAGTGGAGAGCTGATTGGAAAGGGGAAAAAAAAAAAAGCAAGAAAGAAAGAAGGGGAAAAAAATCCCCTTGTTCTCTAAAAAGCAGAGGGATTGATGCTGTCCAATGGTGAGGGTGCAGAGGAAATAGTTCCCAAAGCTTGCTTTCATGGTTAGCAGGCATTGTAAAGATGGCACAGGTCATGTGTTGTGTGCAGCTGTTTAGAGGTTCTTACAGAACTGTTAGAGACTTAGCAAGGCCCATTATTCAAGGCACTAAGGCAGTTTTACTGGATATGGACTACTGCAATTGTATAAGCTCTCCATTGTGTGAGTACTAATTTAGAGTGCTACCATAAGCCAGCCATACAATCCATGCTTCCCATGAATGAATGAGTCATCTTGATGAAAAGGCTCAGAGCACACAGCTCTGACTTTTAGTCTTAAAGGGACCTGATGTGTTCAGAATGGATCACATTTTAATGAACAAACTTGCTGGCAAAACATTTTGGGGTTGAACTGCTAAAATAATCCATTTCTTTTTGGAGAAAGGTACTGTTCCCAAAGACTTTAGATAGGTTTTCATTTGCCTTACCACATGTTAGATGTATTTGTAGTTACTGATTTGTTATGGGATATTAAAGTGTTACTAATGTGCTTGTATAAACATAACAGGTTTCAAGGCCACTCGGTAAGCCAGCAATTTATGTCCTAAATCATTCCTTTAGGTGCCAAGGAGCCCCATGATTGTTTTATTCAAAACCATTTGGCTGCAGGAATGCAGCTGTTTTTCGTTAATGATGTCCATGCACATACACAAGCAATGTGTTGTTGTATAGAACTGCTGTCTTTTTATTTCCTTGCCTGTGAAGAATATGAGAACAGGATTAGGACCTCTAACGTAGTTGCAACATTGTTTGGTAAAGTAATTTTCCGTAGAATTCTTACCTGGATGGCTTAGGGTCACATCAAAAAAAAGGATTTACTCTCTGGTAACAGGACTTAGATAGCCTTTGGGAACATCTGAATTGAGGGACCCAAGAACGCTTCCCGAGTTCATCTGCGCATCCTGTCCAGCCGTCATTCAGACAGACCCTCTAAGAGCCTCCGTTCAGATATGAGATCTGAAGCTTTGGGGGCATCTAAATGTACAACAGCACCTGCTGATGTGATCCGAGAGTTTTCTGTCTTTCTCCTCCTGTGCGTACCCTGAAACTGCTCTGGTCTAAACACCTAAATGCTGAGCTCCTGCCTAAGGGCCATCGCAGTCCAGAAACACGGCAGAGCAGCGTTGGCATCACCTGAAAGGCTCAACCAAGAGGCATGGTGCCTGAAGCACAGTGACAGGATTGTACAGTGTAGCTGTTTCCTTTCCAACATACAGCAGTTAAAGAAGGGATAGTCCTTCCTTTTCTTTTTGTGCAGTAGCCTGGTGAAAGCTTAGCAGTTGCTGAAAAAACGGACAGAACTTCTGTTTCCTTAAAGCAACTCACGTTGTGTATCCCACGTCTCGGGAGAGACAAGGCCTTTCCCCACCCCTGCTGAAACTGGGCTTCAAGCAGAAAGAGACATTCTGTTCATCTCATAAATGGAGCAAAAAAAGAAGTGTCATAGCTCAGTGTCCTGCTGCTGCTGACATTTGAGCCTGGGTTCTGGTCCACTGATGCCTTGTGGGTTTTTTTTAATTAAAGTTATTTTTTTAAATGAAGTTATTTCTGCCAAGTACTATTGGGGTCAATTTGTATTGACTTCAGCAGAGCAAGGACTCAACACAAAGTTCCTACACGTCAAATTTTGTCCTTAAGAGAAAATAATGATTATTACAAAGTCCCTTTTCTGAGCTGAATACTACTTAAAAGCTAAAGGCATTTAAAAAAATCAAATATCACTTTAAGTTTTCATCATGTTTACTGCTAGTTTCCTTTTTGATCTCTCTTACTATCAAACTAAGTTTATTGAGTCAGCTTTGTTTAATTAGTTTAATTTTACTTGTTCAGCAGCATTGCCGGAGTTGTACCTTTCAGATTCACGGCTCTGAATGAAAATATTCCCTGTGACTGGCAAAACAAAACCAAAAAAAGTGGAAAAGGAATTATTAAAATGTTTTTATTTGCTTAGGTAAAATGCTTCCAGAAGTGAAATTTGGAGCACAAAATACATAAGGATCCTGATACTTAGTTATCTAACTTAAATCTGTTCTTACTCAAGTGTCAGAACTTTCATTCGCTTTATTGTGAATCAGGTCTACCACACAAAGCGTGTTAAGTATTAGTGCCTAAATTAAAAAAAAAAAAAAAGGCGCCCACTTCCAATAAACATTTGCAAAATTGTTTACCTGGCAAAAATATGGGGGGTGTCAAATAAATATGCATATCCTCAGTCCTGCCAGTGAGTGAGTGAAGACTACTCAAGGGCTTTTCCCACTCTCCCTTCAACCAAACTCAGTGGCATCAAGTGCTGTCATGTTGTATGACTTGATGAGAGCCATGAGGTTCATCAGTTCCCACCATTACATTGGATCTGCAGCTGTCCCATATTAGCATAAAATAAAATTGCTGATTTGCATTAGTGAACCTTAGTAAGCTCCTGATTTTCAGTTGCACCAAGCATCCAGCCCCAGAGACTGTGTTCTGGATTAAAACTTTGTTCTCCGTCTCAAATGGTGCTTAAAGAGATCTCAGGAGTACTTTAGGGCCAGCAGTGTTTTGGTATAAACAGTACTAGGAATAAATCAATTGATCAGAAAATTCCTTTTATTGCTAAAGAGAAATGGATGGCTGAAGAGCAGAGTTTAAAAATGAAACCTGAATGGCCATGGTTTATACTTAGACTAGAGTAGATGGATAATATCACTGTAGTATTTTCAGAGCATTTTACAGTGCTCCGTTGTATCCCCCTCTCCCAGACACATCACATCTACCTTTCTCTTTAGTATGCAAATGCACAATTAAAAGCATTCAACAGATAGAGATGAATAAGCTAATACAGTGTGCTGCTGGTAATTTATTTTCATTAACTGGGAGTACGTGAAAGTACCCCAAAGAGCAAAGAGATGCTGGAAAGTTGTAGTAGATAAGAATCTACTGACTGCCTTTATGTAAGACAATAGATCTTGTGAATATTCTGCTTCCTCTCCAGGCAGTGAGCTAGTATGGTTAACCAAAATTGTTGAGTAATTGTTCTGTGGTTGAGAACAAAATGCTGAATTAAACTGTTCCCAGCACAATAATTGTGTGATTACAGCATTTATGTTGCTGGCCAAAAGAACAGTCATTAGGTTTGGAAGACTTACCAAAACCACAGGCACAGAAAAAAAATGCAAATCACATGTAAATTGTCCTTTAATACCTATAGTGGCTTAAAAATTGAACTAGGAGTATGGTATGTGTCTATTTAAAGGCAGTCAAGCCAGAAAAAATGATTGTACATTCAAGAACTACTTCAGACTAGGAAGAAAATACCCAAAGATTATTAATTTTCATTATGTTGTACTTTTCCCCCCTCTTGTGAGATCCTGCACTTAATCTATTATGCGTGTATTCTGCTTTGTGAATGCTATTATATTTTTCCCCACTGCATACCAATCAGATATTGTCTGGGAGTTGTAAGGTAGGTAGGGCTCCCACACCTAACGAAATCTTGGGCCAAGCTGATTCAAAGAGCAATATACAGGGGAGGCAGGCAGCAAATGTTTATCTGATTGCTGTAATCCACCAGTAAAATTAAAAACTGATTTATGACGATAGGTGCTCTTGTGAGGTAGACAATTTTCTTCTCCATTGCATGGTCCATACCTAGAAGTGCCAAAGAAACAACTACATTTAGTCTTTCTTTTTTTTTTCTCCTGTTGTTTTTCTTCATATTTTTAATAATAAAGGGGGTGGAGGAAGGCAAGGAAGAACTGAAGGAGACAGCAGACTAAAAAAAAGACAAAATGTTTAGGGCAATCAAAGTTTTTGTGCCTGCAATTCAGTGCAGTAACAAGCTATTCAGTGCAGTAACAAGCTATTCAGTGCAGTAACAAGCTGCAGGATTTGGGTAGCTGGCTACCTGGCTGTACACAGAAATCAGATGATGAGATGTCTAAACTTTCTCACTGTATCTACAGTTAAATGTGCTTTAACTGTATTGCTGTCACCAAGTCGTAGGCACAAAATGAGAGACTGTCTTCAGTCCTATTCAAAAAATGTTCCCAAACAAAACTTGTGAAAAACATTTTCGTATGAGGATTTTGGTAACAAGGGAGAAAAAAACCATCAGGACGTGAATGGAAGAGTGGCTATGTATCTATTTAAATAGTCTTTCTTCTGCAGCTTGAATCCATTTCACTTTTAAAATTGAACTTTTGATGGTAAAACTGAAGTCTATTGAGGAACAGTTCCCCTGGCAAAAGGGACAGTCAGAAACAAGTCTGAACAGCTGAAAGATTGAAAAGAGGTCTTTATTGTGCATTTCCCTGGGCAGTAATTAGCGGCTATCCAATACTAGAAATGTGTTTTCCGCAGAGGTTTCTACTAACATTTGGTCTTAGTTTTCCTGGCCATTTGTCCATCATGTTTAAGTTCAGGGGGTTTTAAGATCATGTAGAAAGCAATAAAACTCAATATAAAATAATAATGATAATAATAATATTGTCTTCAGGAAAGAATTACATTGAGTTGTTGTAGCAACTAGTGCTCTGAAATTGATGTCACTGGAGACCAGACATATACTGAAACATGTATCTGATTTAATAATAATAAAATTGGGGAAAAGAGGGGGCATTCCAAGGGTTTAACCAGTGGATTTAAGTCTAAGGTTTTCTGAGCAGACCCAATTCTGCCAAAGTCTACACTGATCACTCCGTGAAGAATGTTTCTTTCCGTGTACTGTATTAGATTGTATACGGTTTTTATTAACTATGTGCCTTAACCTTTCAATTTAAAGAAAGAAAGGCAAGGTACAGACTTCTAGTGCAGAATTTGCTTTACGAGTCCTTTATGTCTATTTTTTCTCTCTCTTTCTACATAGTATGATTTTAAGTGGATGACTTTGATAAGACTTTCATGTTTGTTTATACCATTGCACTATTCAGCAGCTGAATGGGTTTTGAATTTCTGCCCACTACATGATATTAAATAACCCCTGTTTCTTGCCCACCGCCTACACATTAAAATTGTTGTGTTTGTTTTAATTAATGATATCCCACTTGTCAAAGAGATACTGAGTGAAAAACACATCTTGAAATCTTAGGGGTTTGTTTGAAAGAATACCCCTTCCTCTCTATATAGTAATATTACCTTAAATCATATTAAGGAAATTGGCACCAAAAAACCCAAACCAAAACAAGAAGTAGTTATTATAAGGCAGAATTCTGATGATCTCCTTGTCTTCTGTGTCAACTAATTTGAGTAAGCAAGATTTCTGCGTTAAGGGTTATGAAAGTAGAATTGTTTCATATTAGTTGATGAGACTTAAATATTTTACTGTAATTATGTATAGAATCGTTACAAGCAATGTGTCATGGGTGACTCATAATGAGTGGCAGTGGAAGAGTTGAAATAGAAGTCCAGATTGTGGTGATAAAGAGCATTAGAGGGGGAAGTATCACTTCAGGAACAGAGGAAAGCTTTGGGGAGCTATCACCTCCTGTGACTGGTACCTACCATGCCTACTGGAGTGGGGATGAAGGGAGACCAGGGTGAGAGATGGGCTTGCCTTGCAAACCTTTTACTTTTCACTGAAGTACCACAGCATACCCACTTCCTTCATACTTCATCCTCTCTTACTTTGTGCTCCCCTATTTCATCAAGCAGTGTTTGAGTACTACTCTTGATTCATAGCTTTTCTCCAGGAGCTCCGCAGGGTCGTTAATAAAATAATGAGTCTCTTAAAGAAGGCAGGCCACTATTAGTAGTTCAGGCCTTAGATACTGATCTATTCATGAATTTGGACTTTACCATTGTGTCAAAAATGAGGTCATGCCACTTGCCTTCATCTATACACCATCTTAAATACAGCGGTTTCCATATTAGAACTGTTCTCCCTGTTTCAGAGGTTAAAAAATTCTTTTTTTGGAACAGTAGACAGGAAAAATATTACTACAATTTATACCTCAAAATTATTAGTTACTGGTGTTTGAATATGTTATGGAAAAATCAACAATGGGTAAAGGGGGAGGTGTAGCAAATGGCCTTAACACAGATGCCTTTGAATAACTTCATATGACAAAAAATACCAGTCAGCCTTGCTTAAGTATAATGGCATCAGCCTTGCTCTTGCCACCCACTTCCGGATCCTTTTGGGAAAATGCACTAAAGACATCTTGAGCGAGTAGGTTTATACCCCGAAAGCTGCATCACTTCAGTCTACATAGGGGTAGGAACCACAATTAGAATAAATATGTTTCTTTACCTAAGCTTCATTCTTAACCTGAAAACCATCTTGGGCAGGTTTATAGCCAAGCCTTTTATGGTCCTGTTTGCACCCTTTGCATGAAAACATTCACAACAGTGCTTTGGTGTCAGGATGAGCCCAAAGGCACCTCAAAAGGGCTGAAGAGATAGCAACTTGGGGCGTTTCTCCTAGCTCACAGAATTTATCTGTCAAAAAGGAGCCAGACCTGCTGCCTGTGATGGTGTGTAACACTACAATTTATTTCCTTACCTGAATCTGTTGACTTCCAACATTCACAGAAGTTGCTCTTGAAAAGTCAGTTTTGGATGATTCCTCTTCCTCTTCTCCGTGCTGCCCCCGCCACGTCCCATGCTAGTGCTGAGCCTTGCTTTCCGTTCCTACTTTTTTTTGTAGTCGACCCATTGATTAATAATGTCAAGATTTGCAGAGTCAACCTTGTATATGTTTAAAAACCTGTGTGCTCTTAAAGGAAAAGTCCTCTAGATTCTGCACACCTCTTCTGACTCTTGCACCTATCACTCTTATTTCTAACAGCCTCAGATAGAAACGGCCCCCGTTTAACACAGAGCTGACACAAACTGTCCTATTTGCGCTTCCCTGCTTCCTCTGCAGCAGTAGTTAATTCCACACCTTCTTTCCAGAGCTCTTTGGACAGCAGTCTACAATACTGTTGCACAAAGACTTTTGATCTGGTAAAATGTGAGCATTGGGTGTGCCAAAGAAGTGACCTTGAAAAGAAAGAGCTGGGTTAGCACACACGCACAAAACCCAGCCACTTCAGTCTCTTTGAACAGAATGTGGAAAATCAAAAGGAAAAAGTATACGGGTGACTTCTGGAAGGCTGATAAGAACAATGACAAGGGGAGTATACTTATTTTTGTCTCTGATTCTCTGTGGCATGTACAAAACCCTCCATAGTTAATTGTAATTTGAATAACTGAACCAATATGTAATAGATCAGCTAACTGTAGAAAACAGGATGCATGTGCGGCTCAAGAAATTATCCTACATGCTGTCTTTTAAAACACATCAGGAAATCTCACACCTGTTTTCTTTTCACTGACAAATGTTTCACTCTATAGCTTGCTGCTAAAGTGATCAGCACAGGTCCAGACTTCATTGGGAAAAGCATCAAGCATCTGGGAACTGTGTGCTCCATCATACACAGTGAGGTAGCATCAGTCATTGGTGTAAGTTCATAGATTTTCCAATTTGAAGGGAGTGACTTTGCAGATTAACTCTTGCTACATGACAGTTATATTTAAGAGCAAGTTGCTATTAGTCAGCAAAAATGCAAACAGAGGATAACATACCATATAAATGAGCAGTTTGACAGCCACAGGTTTGTGGCAGGTCTCCGCTATAGTCCTGGCTTATTCTTCTAGGGAGGATACTAACATTTAAACAAGGCACCTAGGTGCTTTGAAGCTATGGCGTGAGAAACACAGTATTTGCGTGGATATTAAGTAAGGTGAAATAAGTCCGTTTGGTCCAAACACTGGTCATCATACCTCAAAAGCCAATTTTGTATCCTCTGCTAACTTTAACCTCTTCATGAAACTAATGGCTCAATCAACCAAACAATGGATCTTTTTCTTCTATAAAAAGGAAAGAGCAAACTATTCTGAGTGTTGCTCTTGAGCTTGGATTAGAAAGGGCTCTTCTGAGAGGAGCTGTTACCTGAATTACAGTATCTTGCTCTGAAAGTCCTGGTTTTGCCAGAGAACCCCACGCGCTGGGGTGGTGTATAGTCTGTAGCAGTCATTCCTGCATGAACTGTTAGGCTTTTGACTTAAGACAGCTACGTATTGGAATGAATTCCAGTTTATGTTCTTTTTATTTCAGGTAGCCTCTTCCTTTTCAGTTAGGCTATTTGTTCAAATGCCTTTGTGGCAGAATTGACCTGTAGATAACTTACATGCTAAGTGGCACAAGCATGAATACTTATTACATGTCATCGCAAATGGGAAAAAGTCATCTTAGTGCTTTTCTCTCCTCTGTATGTTTTTTCTATACCAAATCAAATATAAAAGAAGTGTTCTAAAGTTCTTTATTTTAGTTACATAAATGAATAAGTAATACTGCTTTTTCCTTTGGAAGTATCCAAGAGGTGTTCCTTAATGCAAAAGGTCCTTTTGGCTTACGTCCTTCACATTGCTGCTGGAGGTGTTTGTCTCTCACCAGTGCATTTTGTTCTGCAGTATGAGTTGGAGGAGGGAAGCCTTTGGAAGCAAGTTTTTGACATAGAAGCAGCTACTGTCTGTATTATTTGGCAGTTCAAGGCACTTCTCTGCACTTGTGTGTTCATTTAGTAGTACTTACAGACTTTATGATGAGATGAAGTTGAGATGGATTCTGGTAGTGACACCTGAATTCTCTTGCAGGACTGAGCAAAGACAGGTGGTTTTCAGCCTGAAAAGCCTTGCTTTTTTAAAATGAAAAATGTTTATGTCATTCTCTGAGATGTGTTTCAGTTTTCCTGAAAGTTTGTTCCTTGTGTTTTCCATGAGCCAAGCTGCGTATATCAACCTGTTAAGGATTGTTTCCATATTCCATCAAACTAATAATTTTTTCCACACTATCACTCCAAATAGAGCTCTCCTCTGCTAAAGGAGTTGTAATGGAGGGGTGGAAGTGTCTCTTTAAATAGCCTTTTTTATTCTTCTTAAAAGATTGCCACTATAAGAGCATGTTTTTCTATGATCAGTGTCACTGTTTGCAAACAATTATGAACAGTGAGGTGCTACTATTGAGTGAACTGAGGTGTTCAGACAGGATGAATTTTTATAAGTACTGGTATGAATTGTATAAGCCTCTTATGCAGCCAAGGGAAGAATAATATTCAGGGCCCAAATTATCCACTGCAGAAGAATTTTCAGGTAGAGATTAGGAAGAAAAAATCTTCACAAAATCCTTTGTCGGGATCCCCTGTACTAGTATGTCTGGCAGAGGAGTGAGCTGCTCCTCAGTAGTAAAAGCAAAGCGTTAGGTTAGAACATGGGGTGGAATGGGTGTGCTGTCTGTCTCATCAGCGTCCTCCTCTCTGCATCTCTGCTTCTTGGCATCCACCTTTTGTTTTGTGTCTCAAGCACTCACGAAGCACCCCATAAAAAGCCACCTCAAACTCAGCAGGAGAGTGATCATTGCATTACCCGGATAGGCAAGGCTCCCTGCCATGTACATTTAGGACACACTTAGGTAGGAGAAGAGAATGAGGAGAACAACATTTTCTTTTCTTATTTTAAACGTCACTGTAAGGGAAAATAGCAGATTGTAGTTATATGAGGACATATATTTTTATTTCCCTTAAGATAGACGTGGGGGGGTGTGAGGGAGAGAGAAAGAGATGGCCAACAGATACGCTAATTAAAGAATCCGGTCCTTCAGCATAGTGTGCGCCACCATGAGCCAAGTGTTTCTGGAGGAAGGGGGACCGATGCAATTAAATATGTCATTTTTGAAGGACAGATTTATGTTATTGCATGTTAAATGTACATTACATTTTTTCATATACAGTAGAAGAGATGCTTAACTTACAAACAAGTTGCAGGCAAGAAGATATTCATACAACAGTTTGAAGTTAATAGAATCATTCATGTGCATCCACTGTTCTAGGAATGCAAAATCTGAACTTCTTTGAGGCAGCTGAGAATAACTCAAATGAAAGTAAACATTAGCCATGCTTCTACATGAAGAAGCCATGCAAGAGATCATTTCAGTAAAGATGCTCCTACAGCTCTTGAAGGGCATCTTCTAAACAGCTCGAGAGTAAAGTACTGCTCAGAGTTTTGTCAGTTTGTAGAGGAGGGGAGTGTTGCTTTTAGCAGCCGTTCTAATTCACACTGAGCAGTTCGTTACTCCGTCACCAGTCTCACCAAAATGGATAGAATTGCTTCTGAAGAACTAGAGGTGGGTGGAAAAGCAGTATTCACCCCTCCGTGGAAAGTGTTGCATATGGATGCCGGGAAATGCACTGAGGTATTTACCTTGGAGAGAGGAAAACTTACATAAAAGTTTATGCTAATAAGCATGTAATGAGCAACTGCAGAAATGAAATTGGTGGAAGTGTATAAAGATAAAATAAATAAAACTAATAGCAGCTGCTATGTTAGGGGCTTAGATTTGTTAAAAGTATGGGTTTACGCTACTTGAGAAATATTATAAGCCTGTTAGATTAAGCAAGAGTCACGTGAGGGGGAAATTGTGAACTTTTAGTTAAAGACTCTGTCAGAATGCATGGGCATAAAGGACCAAAATAAGGTCATGCATGCTATCCTGATTCTGGCATTCCCTAAGCCTTGAATGCCTAACTTTGCAACCTTAATGCTTCCTTGAACTATTTTGTCTTTGTAGGTATTTATATAGTGACCCAAAGTGCACGTGACGTTTTAGAGAAAATAGAGTAGAACTATAGTTGTCAAGTGTTTGCAATCTAAATTTATATAAGTCACAGCAGGAGCTAGTAACAAACAGTAGGGGTAACTGTTAAAAACATACTGCTTAGTGCTTAGGTAGCTGTGGTAACCATAATATGTTCCTAAAAGTAGGTAGGAAACCAGAATTTAGGCAGTAATGCTACAATTATAATGAAGCTGGGAATACTGGGAACCTAGCTGTGGCTACACTGAATGCATGTCTTTGTGCAGTTGGATTTGTTATGGTCCAGTCATAAAGGACATGCACAGATTCGTGAAGATGCTGGCCCAGGCTTTAACAACTTGAACTGGTTCCAAGTTTAATAACAAATTTATTTTGGTAAGGATAAGTCATTTAAGGGCAGATTTTTCACAGACAGTGAAACAAAGATACAGTGAGGCACCTCCCAAAATCTCAAATCTCTACGGGCAACTGTGGATGTCTCAGTTTCCCACTTGGACAGTAGATATACTATTAGTTGCTGTTCTGTGCTCATGCTGGTTTTTTCATTGATAAGTTCTTTAAGGCTAGTCTCCTTTTTGGATTTTCAGTGGCAAGTATGAAGGGTCCCTGATTTTGGTTTCGGCTCTAGGTTAAACTTGGTTGCAATTTCTTCCACTCCTAAAATACTTTGCTGTTACAGAAGATGACTTACTATCCTCATTATGAATTAGAGAACCTTTATTTTCTTGGATTGTTTGAGCTCTTGTGTATCTGCTTCCTTAAGGGGAATTATTTTTCATAAACTAAATGTCAAGTGGTGTGGTTTATGTTTTTCATTGCAGCATGGGCTTCCCTCTTGCCCCAAATTACTTGTCAGAGATATGTGAATGAAAGTATGAATTCCTTGACTAGCAAATTGATTGTATAGAATATTATGGCTCTCATGACGTTTGGTTCATTTCTTTATTATTTTATGTGTGTTGTATGCCTTTTTTGTGTATACCATGCCTCTACGGTTTGTCGTGCAGTACAAGAATACTTCCGATTAATCTGATACGTGGTGACGGCATTCAAATTAAAAGAAAGATCAGGGAACTGTGTGATCAGTTGACATCGTGGCAATAGTATGTGTAGTGAAAAAACAGGTCCTTGGAAGATTGTATCTGTATCATCCAGACTAACATCATAAAGTAGATAAGAAGTTAGAAGGTGAAATTGTAGCCCATTAAATCCATTGGGAATTTTGTGAGGATTTAAACTACAATCTTCACCTTTAGGAAATTACAACTAAGAAGAGGTAATCACATAGAGAGGCTGGCAAGTGGAGAATCTTGACAGCTATGTGCATTTTGAGATTGTTAAAGATGTATTTCTTTTTATGGACATATATATGTCCATTAGCAGAAAAAATTGAATGGCCTGAAAAGTAGCTCTGATTTGCAGTCCATTATGTTCAAATTAGAAATGCAGTATCAAGAAGTTACCATCAAGAAGGTTCATCAAGTATGTAAACTACATAACAAAAAACATTTGTGAGAGATGTAACTGAAGTAGTAATAGCTTAAAAAAAAAAAGAGAGGAAAATACCCTTTGTGTAAAACTCAGAAGGAGGGCCTCTATTCTGTGCCACTTGAAACAGTTGTACCCTGGCAATTCTAGGTAATAATAATAAACATAACAAAAGTTAAGATGTAGTAGTTAAATGAGTCATAAAAATGAAGAGTCCGTAATTTGTATTGTATTGTGTCAGGTAATCGGATTAAAATTAACTGATGTTTGCACTTACTTGTATTTGGGAGAAAATGAAGTGTAGCTGTTTGAGTGGTGCTACATACGTTCCATCCTGGAATGAAAATCACATTGTTTTGACTGCGTTATTTCTGTATCCATGCAAACCATCCTCATCACTCTATAGTTCTTACCTCCACTGGGGTTGTGTCATTTGAAATTAGTGGGTATAAGGCCCCTTGGAGAGATAAAGAGGAGCAGTGATTTGAAAAAATGAAATGCAGCAGTCAGAGTTAAGAAGAAAGGGCATTTTCCTGGTAAATGTTTTCCTAAATGGGAATTTTTCAGTGTGGTGTTTTGCTCGTGTATTTGGCAGTCACTTGGAATCAAGTGCAGACTTGTGCTACATTGTGGGCTTGGCAATGACAATTTGTGTGTGTGTGGTGCTTTAGTTATATTAGCCCTGGAGGCAGAGTTAACACTTGCAGTGGGACAAGAGTATTTGCAGTCATCAGAGAACTTTGCAGTCAGCTTCAATAACATCACTCCATTTTTTTCACTTTTTTTTAACATTTTTTTTGGCAGCAAAGCTCTTAGTAGAACCATCTGTCTTTCTATTAGTGTTTTTGAGTCCTGTTTTGAAGCTTCTTTGCTTGGCAAAGTCACTTTCATCCTTGGAAACCATTTAAAAAAAAGTTCTGTGGCTTTTTGCCGAAGAAGAGTACTATGCAAAAATTCCACACGGCTGTTCATTTTTGTTCTAAAAGAATACAGTTACTTTGTCTTTGTCTTAAAAAAATAAACAAACAAAAAACCCAAACAACAACAAACAAAAAATAAACACATGAAGAAAAGGCAGATATTGGGCACTTCTAGGGTGACTGAGTGGGGATAGAGAAGAAATTACATTTTATACATTTTTTTTTTTTCTTCAGCAATCCAGTTAAAAGTACGTATGTCTTCTAGTTAACAGGATCAGAATAGAAAGGAGAATACTGAAGTAACAAAAAATGGATCGAGTTAGTTCAGTGAGTGGAGCTACATCTGCTCTAGCTTCAGTCCCAACCTTAATCTCCCAGTGCAAGAATCTCTGTCGAAAGCACTCCTGAACTCCATCCTTGCAAATTGTTTCAGGTTATAAAGATGCAGTCAGCACACAGACAGGTGTTGACAGGTCCTGGCATAAATGAAGAGGTTACCTTCCCAAATTTCATACCACTCTGCCTTGTAACAGTGTTGGGTGAACCGAGACATCTCCTGGATCTTCAGGAGAGTAAATTAAAATAAAATTAAGCCAAGATGCTGTAGTCTGAACTGTGGCAACCAAGGAGCTGGCACAGGTTCTTTTGCCAGTTCTGCTATGCAGGCAGTAATGAAGGGAGTAACACCTTCTTACACCTCTGGCCAAAAAAGGTTGTCTGTCAACGCTCTTAATTCTCCTTGTTTCTTAAGGCTACAGACCACAAACTAAATTTTAGTCTTTGATAATGTATCTGTACCTCCAATGCCTTAGCTTTACAGTGCCGTTAAAAATCTAGATGACCTCTCTTAGAAAATGAGTCAGTCTCCTTTTACTGACTGATCTGGTCAGTACAATAGGGTTTTTTAATTAAAAGCAGCCATTTAACATTTTAATCTAGCAAGCTTTTTGTTTCTCATCTGTGTGAAATAGGAAGATGATGTCCATTTCTAGCAATTAACAACTCTGACAGAACTGGGTAAAAGCAATAGTATTAGACATTGTGCCATGGCCAACTTCCAGTTTTGATGACTAATTTCTGCATGTCTTAAGTCCCCTGCAGTATCCACTTACAATATAATATTTTCCATTTCCTGACTTGCATGGTTGTGTACAGTTGCTGTGCAAAGTTGAACAGCTAACACTTCAGACATGGATGTGTTTTATTTGTGAATAAAGTGTCTCAGCCTCTTTTCTTACCATTTCAGAGACTTTCTCTTTTCACATGTACGTATAAGTGCATGTATATGGGCAGAAAAATAGTACTGACTGTGCTGTATGCTACTTACGCACATGTTTGTACTTCTGTGTGTGTGTATCTGTGTTTGGGCTCAGTCAGAGTGAAAGCTACTGTCTGAGACAGAGAGATGGTTACACAGTGCAATAAAAGAGAAGAAAAACCCACCCTGCCATCTGAGAAGTGAGGCATTATGGACTGTGGGGGGGGAATAATTAATTGGGATATAGGTATGCGTTAGTGGAATCTTTCGATTTATTTTGGATTAATGTAATTCATATGAAGTGCTTTGGTAATTAAGATGAGGCTGAATAGTTGATGCTACTGGAACACCCCATTATGGAGGAGCATATTCAAACCTGACCTCTCAGATCAGAATTAAGACAAAGCGTGTAAGCAGACATTTTCCCCAGAAAAAATTCCACGTTTGATTTTCCCTCTCCTGTTCAGCAGGTCCAGGGTCAGCTGCCTCCATTAATGATTCCCGTATTCCCTCCAGACCAACGAACCCTAGCAGCAGCTGCACAGCAAGGATTCCTTCTTCCTCCTGGTTTCAGCTACAAAGCGGGATGCAGTAAGTCCTGTAGACTTTTTTAGCTGGAAGTGGGTGTAGGGCACAATTTCGTGCCAATCTGTATAAAAGTATCACCTCCCTAGCCCGATGGACAAAGCCATTAACTTGCACAGATGAGTGTAAAATACAGGATTAGTCGTTACTGTATGAGAAAAGATTGTCAGAGATGAAGTACGTGTTTCAACGTAACAGCAAAACATTTCACAGAGGAAGTTGATTTGTGTACCTTCTTTCTGACAGATCTTTTTGACAGGTGAACATGCTTATGATCACGCATACTTACATACCCCTGAAGAAAAGCTAATTGAAATTTCCCAATAAATTTCAACACTGTTGTAAGAAAATACATTTTTTTCCTGAAGCAGCCTGCTTACTATTTGTGAACCGGCGGCCTATTCTAGTCTCTTTCTTCACACAGAACTCACATTAATCTCAACAGGGGTTCTGCACAGAGATCAAAGATAGCATATGCCTTTCAGTTTGATGGACTAACACAAGCTATGAGTATATTTATGAGAGCCTAACACTAAAAAAATATAGCATCTACTTTTTTAATCCTTGAAATATTTGTATTGTTCTCTACACTCCCCAGATTTTTTTGGAAGTTTTATTTAAGCCTTCTATAGGATTTCATGTTCCTGTCAACAGGGTGATAATAAATACAAGTTAAGGAATAATCGAGGAACTCCATTTCCATGAATAGGCTTAGCTAGAGCATGAATTTCATAGACTTGTCTTCATGCATTTGTGCTTGTATAACTCTTCTGACATCAGTTTTTTACTGAGTTATCTCAGACTTGCTTGTTCTACCCTTCTCTGTTTCTAGCATGGGTGTTTAGCTTTATTATGTCCATGTCAGTGTATCCATCTGTATCATTGACTAACTCATGAATTCATCAGTTGTTTTGAGTTACTCAGCACTTGCTGCTGCAGCAGTTTCATAAAATTAGAACATAAAAAGATTCCTTTAGTTAAACTGGCTTAGCCCACACTTTCAGATTTCTTTCAGTTTCTGTAACATTGTAGATACAGTACTTGAATGTGAACTTGAGTTTCTTTGGCCACTAATCCCTTTTCCTAATATTTTACAGACTGGGACCACTACTGAAAATTACTGTTCAAAACACTTCACGTCCCTCAGCAGCTGCAGTGCCAAAGCTTAGGCTCATTCAGTTCTTCCAGTGATTTCACACTCAGTCTCTCTCAGATGGGAGAAGTAGTGATTCACATTACAGAATGTTTAACTGAAAGCCACACTGAATATGAATGCTACCATAACTGTAGGCCTGAAAAAGGTCAGGAAAGCACCCCGTTAGATATATCTGGCAGATTAAATTAGTTTCATGCTAATGAAGTCTGGTTTGGCTAGAAAGAGTTGAGGTTGGTTTTTTCCTTTCTTTTTACTGCATGTACATTAACTGTAAGACAGTCCTATAGTTCCTCACATCCATGAAGTATATATGACATTGCATGTTTGTGTAACCTTGAAAATCAAAAAGGAAAAAGAGCAAAGTTGCTGCTGCTCCTGGCAGTAAGGCTTGGAATTAACAGCATGCCAAGGTCTAGGACTGAGCAGAAGCCAGTGGAAAAAGACAGCTCTGTGTTTGGTGATTCCCTGGCATGTTTGACTGAATTTGACTGAGAAGCTGAGGAAAAGTGATAAGTAGTCCAAAGGATTTTTTCTTTTCACTCACAGTTTAGTGTAAACAAAAAAGCATGTAAGGATTTAGCAACACCTAGAAAGCTTGTAGCGATGAAAAACGTAGCTGCCTTAAAACTATAACATGTTCACATCAAGTAATGTTTTTGACAGGCCATTAAAACATATTTCTCCCACTTTTCTGCTTGCCCTTCTGTGTATCAGTCCTCTTGACAAAGATGTGGTAGATTGTAAAGCAAAGAGCTTCGGATAAAATTTTCTAAACCACCTGAGTGATTTAGGAGACTAAACCTTCATTTGAAGAGTGACAAAGACACTGGGATCTAAGTCTGAGGGATATTTAGCAAATGTTTGTATTGCAAACTTTAGTACAGTAACCTATGCTAGCTTGAACTGAACTAAGGTGGATACCAGTATAGCACTGCAACAGAGAATGTACAGCAGATTAGTTTGCTCAGCTTCTCAGCACATTAAATGCCTAACTTTCACTGAGTTTGCTTTTGGATGCAGGGCCTTCCTATGAACTTCTGAAGACCCCACTACCAGCATCTTTTCCTGACTGCTGTTGTATGTTTTAAATTTGGCTTATGTACCTTACGAAAATGGAACCTCACTTCTACATCTTCCCTGTCCTTTTGGAAGACCTGCCCTTTTTTCTGGGCTGATAGATTTTCAGAATTATTTTGTATGGCTGATTGATAGGAATTCTTTAGTGATGATTCTGTTATTTACTAGCATTAACAACCTGCACATAGGAATGATAAAAATCTCCATGGGACAATTCAGTTCCAGTCACAAATAACAAAGAACTATGAAAATTTTCATATCCTGTTTCTCAATAAAAGGGAGGTTTGAAAATTTGGGGGAGAGGAAGAGGGAATTTTGTGATAACCAATATTTTCATAACTAACTAATGATGCTGAGTACCTTGATTATGGATAGCTGGTTGGGGACACCTTCAAAGGGACTTATACAATTATATGCCCTGCCTCTTTGAAAAGCCAGATCTCCAGAAGAGTGTCTCAAAATCAGCAGCATATCATCTAAGGCACTGCAGGTCTCTCGTTAGTTGTGCTATTGGTCACACCTGATAACTGGGTTACTTGCCACCTTCTGTCTGCAGGCCAAGTAGCTGAAGAGATCACCGTCTCCAGTTGCTCATCACTGTGCCTCTAACTTCTGACGTACTGGCCAGGCTGCTTGGTTAAGCGCTCCCTAACTTGCTTCTGTCCAGACTGTGATAGCAAGGACTTTCTGTTGAAATTGCTTAAACTGAGCTGGCTCATTTTAATGGAAACATGTCAGGAAGTGATTAAACAAGCAGCTTGGTCACAGTGGTAACCTTTGGCAGGGGGCTCTGATTGGAGATGGTGGCCTCTTCAGCCAGCACAGCTGCGGCTGGAAGAGGCATTTTGATCAAGCCTCGAGGCCAGTGAAAGAGAAAAAATGATGAATACCTAGTTGCACTACTATTTTTCTTTCACTCAGCTTAGATAATGAAACCAAACTAACTTATCCAATGCTTTCTGATTCACCTGTCCATTTTAGAGCAACAGAGGGTCAAATGTATGTCTCCCAGTGGCTTCAGAGAGTGTATGTGGTAGGGTTCCTCAGCCAGTGCTTCCCAATTGGACTAATGACTTATCCAGAGAGAGACTGTGGGAAGGAAAGAGTACCGTCTTCTCTACACATACTTCCTTTTCCAAGGAATTGACTGAAGATAACACAAAAATAGTTGTAACAGTTCGTAGCAGGGGTCCATTTAGATTCCTCTCATGGCAGATACCTAAAGAAGAGTAGAAGAACAAGGCAAGAGTATACCATTTTGCCAGGTTCCAGTGGTTGGCAACTTGGGGACCTTCTGACCCTGTGGTGGCATCACTGTGTGAGAGCTATTCTGTCTGTTATTGAAAACAAAGAGGTTTCTCTGCCTGGGTTCCTACCTGATTGGAAACATTCTAGGCAGCTGAAATGCTCAAAAGAATACAACAATATCAGTCTCTAATATGTGCAGAGCAAATTATTCACTTCTCCAAATGTTTTGCAAAATTGGGTAAATACAGGGAGGAGGGGGTAAATATTTTCTCCATGGTTACATGGCAGGTCATGGTCTTTGGCTTCCAATTTGATATAGTAAATTTCCTTTTCTTTCCTTTTCTCCATAGCAGATCATGCTTGGGAGTGGCTTGGGTTTTCATTTTGTTTTGTTTTTTAAACAGATGGTTTGCATTACATAAGGGACAATTTACACAAGTTGACACTTCCCCTTTTTTCTCTATGGCATATTGTGTGGTGGTAAAGTTGGCAGAGAAAAAGGAAGGAACTTCTATTAGGATTACATTTCTGTTTGAGAAAAAAACCCTTTGTCATCTATGGGTCCCATTGATTTTTTAACCTCCATAGCTACATATAACTGCATGGTGTGTAAAGTATTTAATATTATTATTTACAACCAAAGCATTTTTTGCATATGAGAAAAATAAGTTGGCAGTATGTGATGGACTCTATTGTCCACAATTAGCAAGAAAAATGCTGGTTACCTACTTATTTGCTACATACCTGGTTATCTATTCACTGTGTGCTTTTTGGAATTTAAGTATTTTGATTTTTATGCAAGCCTCTTTATATGTATTTTATTATATACATAATATGTGATATTTCTATAGATGTATAATACAAAGCTCTTTTTATAAATAGTTGATGTTTCAAAGTGGGGTGTTAACTAAGTTAGTGACCTGTGGCAGGAGCAGATGTTGGGAGTTAACCCCAGTATCCTGAGTATATGAATTGGTTTTAGCAGCAGGTGAGAGTCTTGCTGAAACCAAACAGAGCCAGATTACTGCATTTCCCAAACTGTGGCAAAGCTTCTCCCACATTTAGGCTATGCAGATTGGCTCAGGTCATTTAACCCTTCTCCCTTTATTCTCAGCCAGCATTCCTTAACTCTTATCATTTGTTACTACTGCTATTACTAGTTCAGCTCCACTTGTGATACTTGCTAGATAACATACATGACTCCCAGCATTTTAGTAATGGCGAGTGAAATGTCAGCTCTGCTGAGGTCTGAGGAGCTGTTGCTGTTGACTTCACTAAAGTCAGATTTCACACCAGATGATACAGATCTGCTAGGGCCACTCTTAGAAATAATTAGAATTTATTTAGAGCTAATTAATATTTGTGAAGTGCTTTGAAAGTATAAAAACAGTGTAAGTGATAGAAGAGAAGAAGTTTTGTATTGTGCCCTTTAAAAACTGCATAGTTCTGCCTCAGAGGCGGCTGCTCTTCAGTCGTAGGTAGTGTGATCTTTTTATTAATGCACATATGTATAGATTTGTATGTGGAATATTAAAGCATGATTGTCTCTCCTGGGCCAGGGAATGAAATAAAGATTTTGGGAAAGCAAAAGGGGCTGCTTCTGGGGAGCTATTTACAGAAAAGGCAGAAGGAGTTGGGCTGAGAACAGTGGTAGATTTGGTATTCTTCAACAAATCTAAGTACCAGAATGCACCAGGACAGAATGCTTCCTCGTGCTTCTTCTGTGGCTTTACATTTGCGGCACTGTTTGCAATTAGCTTTCCGCTAAAAGACACAGAATAGCCCAAACTTTGTAAAGAAGATGGGTCCTCCGCAGTTAATGGTGCTAAGTAAGATTCATTTTGGAAACTGCGCTCCATTGCTTCTTTAAGCATTTGATGCTCAAGTTAAAAAGGAATTGAAATGTCGACTAGCTGCTTAGGGAGGTGTGGTATGTTGTATCGGTCCTGAGGTTTTTCAATACAATTGAAACTGTTGAGTTCCAGACAGTTTCTTCTTTGGAGGATGAAGAACAACATACTTTGTTTTCTAAACTGAGGTGTGCAAGAAATTGAATTATATGGAGGTTTTTAGGATTTGTTTTCTTTCTCAGGAAACAATAGTTACTAAGTCTATATTTCTGGAAGTGGGATTTACCCCAAATATATTTTCCAGGTTATTCGCAAATTCTCAGGAAAGCTTCTAGGTAGCCTTTTATTTGCTGACGCCTATGTTATTTTTATAGAAATTGCCAAATTTTAGAAATCAGAATTGTTTTTCTTTGCCCATTCCTCATCTCCCCTGTGGATAACTTGTTGTAACAAATCATATTGTGTTCCCAGTCAGATGTCATCAACACGAGGTTTTCTGAAAGCACTTTAATCACTATTTCAACCATATCCAATTAAGGGGGAAAAATCTGAATATACAATAGGTGCATTGTATGTGTCTTACATATTAGCTCGTTGCTGCTGGAAGTGTTCTAAATAAAGTAACGCACACAAGGTTACTGATGAAATATCTAATTACCTTTTAAAATCAGCAAAATTGTGTGAGATGAACAAGCCAAGCCTAATAAAATCAAAATATGCTGAATTTACTGTTCATCTATATTCTGAACAATAATTCCGATGTCCGATAAAAATGAAACTCTCAGTTAATTGGTTCCTCATACAGTACAATAAAATTAATGTTTAGGAGTTAAATACCATAAACTTCCTCAGGGAAATTTGCTGATGTATCTCTGTTTTTTAGTCAGTCACATGTTTCATTGTTTAATGGAGTATCATGTGGACTGTCTTATAATTTTTCTTGTGTTCAGTGTCCATGTGTCTGGCTTCTAAAGAGACTGAGCGCTAATTTCTGATTTAACTGTGTCAGCTTTATCAGCTGACGTACAGGTCACTGACAATCATCAAATCACAAGAAAAAAATATTGACATTGCTGTGCTCTTATCAGAATGACAAAAATAGGAACCATGTGTTGTGAGGACCACATACTGTAGCTTCTTTATAAAGATGCTAGTCATCTTTCAGGGCTACTGTTTATGCCTTGGAAAAGAATGAGCATATGACTAAACCCTCATGTTCCCCCCAGGATAAGAAAAGAGTAATAGCATTGTGGATAGAAACAGCAAGAAGGAGGAATTTTTGGTAACAACGTTGCCTTTTAGCATACATGAGAATGTGTCAGTTCTGTAATGCTGCAAATGCACGGGAAGGCATCAAGACTGCAAAAAATAACACCACAACTAAGGACTATTTCTAACTGAAAGAATCCTATAGCCCCTGATCTATGTGTGGCTTCTCACAATAATGCTAATAAAAACAAAACAGACAAGTAAAATAATGGGGTCCTGTGAAAACAGGCTGATAGTTTCAGTTCCGTTTCTAGGCCGTAAAAGATGTCTGTTGTTCTGGCAGTATTAGCCATAGTTGGGCAACCAAATAAAAGCCACTATTTAAATTCATGGTAGTGTGTACAAACCTTTGTGGAAATACATAGGAACTGGAAGGCTTCTTATGGGTCCCTCCAAAGCCACCCCTTCTGTAGACTGAATTGTTCCTCTAAAATACAAAATCCCTTGGAGGCAGCACCCGGTCGATGCTCTCCAGAAATATCCTCAAAGAAAGGCAGGGAGCCAGTTTGGATTTCTTTTGGAAGTCACTGGTGGTATCATCTTCATACTCTTTCTCTTATTTATCTAAATCCCTAATGCCTAGAGCCAGAAGTCAGGGAACGCTGCTCATGTCTTTCACAGCCTCCTGTTACTTTTACTACATGTCCACCATCACACCAAAAAACTGAAAGGAAAATGGTGATGAGGATGAGAGTGAGTGAGTGGAGATACAGTGGCTTACCTGTCAGTTAGCCATCAGCTGTGATTATTCATTATAAATATACTTAAGTGATAAATTGAGTGTAAAATTACTGTGGCTTTTTCTAGAGCTTGTCAAAAATGGGGAAAGATAATGTAGAATTCCTTTTCATTCAACAGAATCTACTATAAGGAAATGTTTATTCTGGTATTTTTCAAGGAATTTAGTTTAGCATACTGTTTTGGAAATTATAATTTAAGAATTTGTTTTTGTTTCCTACTCTTTATATTCTTTACACTGTTTTCTTTTTTTCTTCTCCTTCCTTGACCTCCCAACTTTTTTCACTTGCTGTCCCTGAAAGACAGGTAGGAGGAAAACAATAAGTTTAAAAAAATCATGGGAAATAAACCGCCTACTTCTCCACTTCTGGTATAATTTTTTTTTTAAAGAAGAAAATTTCAGGGGAAAAAAAAATCAGTGTTCTATTGTTTCATATAATCAGGTTCAACTTAAAAATCCTGTCAAAACATTATAATTTAACATTAGCATGTAACTTGATTTATATAGCAAGTAAGACAATTGTGCCTGCTCTGAAGAGCTTGCAGCCTGTCAGAAGACAAGACAAGACACTAGGGGGGATTACACCATGAAGGAGAATAAATGAGATGACTGACAGAAAAAGGAATACAAAAAATATCTTAGGAGTTGTGGTGAATTGTGCAACACACATAATGTTAGCTACTATGCTTTATTTTCTCTTTTAAAAAAATTCTAAATGTTTTTTAACTTACTAAACTCCTTTGATAAAATTTTGCAAAACGTACAAATAGTTTAAGAGCCAGTGTTGTATTTCCACAAGTATACAAGCATTTAATATCCATGAGCTTGGTAGCTAGTCAGTTGAAAATCAAATTCCTAAGCACAGGGTTGTTTTTTTGTGTTTTGGGACAGGATGTCCACTTGGCTCTGTACCACAACTTACTTTCGCAGAAAAGTGTTCTCAGTGGAGGATGATAGGGAGAGTTCATAGAAAGAGTGGTTTAAAAGTGAAGGTGCTTCATGAAAAATCCTCTTGTAAGCAGATCTTGGAAGATTATTTTGGGCAAGGATAAAGGTGTGATTTGAAATTGAAAGAAGTTGCAGCGCATAAATTATCAGGAAAGAGGTTCTGGGTATGTTTGTGGAAGACGGACCAAAAGAAGCATAGAGAAATAAAGAATTGGCACGGAATTGAGGGTTCAGCCTTGCCTTCTTTCTTCCCTGAGCCACTGGCGTTCTCCTTTGCTCACAGTGTGTACCAACACCTCTAATACACCCCATGAGCTCCCTCAGGCTGACATATCCCATTCACTCCTTTAGGTGCCGTATCACCAGTACATACGTCCTTCTGTGCTCTTTTCATGTAGTCAGTCTTGAATAATTCTGTTCTTCAAAGTGATGTCACCAAGTAGCTGGGAAATAATAATATATTAGAGAAGAATATGTCAGCTAATGAAATAATTTTTACCTTGTTCTCACAATAAAAATCCCAGCCTGTGACCTGCTCCAGATTTTATCGTACAGTGTACTAAAGAAAAGCAACAACAACAGAACTTCTCTCTGATGCTTTGTTTATAAGAAAAGTCCACACATAATGAGAGACAGTTTGGAACATGAAAGGGCTGCACAAAATGTTTCTTTTGGTAGCTGAAAGATGCAGGGAGGTACACTCCTGGCTGCATGCATTAGTAGATTAATTGTGAACTTTGTAAACTGAAATGTAGTATAATTGTTTGAGAATCTATTGGTGTTTTCAGTGATGCAAACTTGTGAATGGCTTGGGAAATACCTGTTTCTAATAGCTGTATATCTTGCCTCACGTTCCTAAAATGTTCCCAGAGCTTGGGAAAAAAAATGTAGCGACTTTTTACATCTAAACCCAAGATATTTACTGAAGAAGTAATGAAAGAGTTAAGACATGCATTTCCCAGACTTCAGAATTAACTAAAACTGCTCAGGCAAAATGATATGGGAATAAATTTAAGGACAGTAGAAAGATGTATCATATTCTAGAGTAACAGCAAAGAATGAGCAGGTACATATTTACTAGAGGAGACTTGAGGCCTTGGTTAGTATTTTGAGGGGTGGCAGTTGCTCCTGCACCGTGTGATATGAGTACGAAAGTGCTCGACCTCCTCACTGATACAGGGCCTGGATCCTTCCCTGGGAAAGGCACTGTCTGAGGAGTTGTCTCTGGGTTTTAATCTTGGCTCTTCCACTGGCCTCTTGAGTGACCCAGGGCATGGCACGGCATTTGAGCATATTCCTTTGCTCTTTTGTGGTTTGCCTCCTGTGGACGGTAAGCTCCTCCAGACAGAGGCGATCTTTTGCTAGACTTTTGTACCAGGGCAAACACCGTGGACCACTAACCCTGATGGTGTCTCTGCTCGTTACTGTACCTTCCTCCAACTTCTTCGCTGCTACCGTGTCTGTACCGTGGGAGCAGTAATGTCAATATACAGTGTATGAGTAGCACCTGTGAAAGAGTCACAGCACGGGCAGGGTGTGCTTTTCTTCATAAAAAGAATTGCTAAACCCCTACATTAAGCACTAGAAAGCAGAAGGTATTACTAAGGCATAATGATCCAAAGATTCATGCTAGGTTACAGAAGCCTTTCAGTTTTGTTTGTTGTTTTTGTTTGTTAAAAATATTTTGGAGCCCTGGAAAAATGTAAAACCCTTTGACGAATGAACTAACAAAAAAAACCAACCTGGTAGACAGGAGAGCCCAGCTCTGCACAACTATAATCTGGTTTTAGGATGAATTTGAGCTTTTTCCTTAGAGTTCTGAAAAACAGTGTTAGCATGTACTGGTATAGTAGTTGCTTTCCAGCATCGTCTCCTAAAGAGTCCCAGAGGCATTACCTACACCACCAGAGCCAGTGGTTGTGACCATGCACATGGCCATGGGGTGTGCATGTCCATGTCTTCTCTCTCAAGCATCTCCCTGATATATCTACCAAATGAACTGTAAAGGATAGGAATTACCACAACAGACGAGGGTAATGAGAATCTGCCTGGCTGTTTAGGAAGGTGAGAATAGTGGTATATATTAATTAGCATGAGGTTGTGGGAAGATGGGCTGAGGCTTATACATGTATGTGGAGAAGAGAGGAATGTGGCATAGTGCATGGAAGTTAATCTTTTAATAGGTACATTTTAATACAAATAATTCGTAACTAAAGATTTTAATGGGCTGCAAAATCAACATTCTAGTGAGAAACTTTTCCCTTGTTCTTTTCTTTGCAGTTCAGAAATTAATAATTTTATATTGTTTCATGGCTGGTTCTTGAAAAAAAAGTCCTCTTGTGAGAAGAGTCTTTCAGAATGATACTGGGATTAGCCTTTGAGCTGCTAGTGGTGTGGAAGCAGCTAAACGCCATTGACCCTGAGTCTTTGACCACAGTCTTTCTTCTCCGTGTCCTCACATGTTTAAGGCCCACTGCTTGGGTCACAAGATAACTCTCCAGAAAATTTCAAGTCAGAGAAATTTTTAATTCAGTCTGTGATATGAAATGGAAAGTGGATGCCGCAGTTAAAGTAAAATTGGAAAATATGAAACAATGGCATCCTCTGGGGAAAGAAACCCAAGCAAGTCAGGAAATCTGTGCCCCTTGACGATAAATAACTAAATGGAGAAGTTGTGGCCTGGTGCTGGTGCAAATCCCCATTTGTGAATGGGGATGCCTGGCTGGACCTTTGGATTCCCATTGCTTGGCTGGCCAGCCATGAAAAACTGTGAGGCTTCAGTCAGCAAAGCATTATTCAAGATGTTCTTAAATATAAGCAGGCGTGCTTATTGAAGTTAAATATCAGTTAAGATGCTTTGCCAGCCCAGTTTTTTTCTGGCCCTCCATTTCTAGAAGTTATGGTATTTACTTCTTAACAGATCAAAATACTTGAATGTAAAGATCTCTGTAAAGAAGGTTGCATTATAAAAGGGAAAAATAAACATTAGCAGTTTTCCTGAATGTGTATACACCAACACAGCTTATTTCTAACATTTCAAAAACATGAGATAAGTTTCTTTCCCTTTGTTTTCTGTTTCCTGTAACTTAGGCTTAATACCATTATGAACTTCAATAATAACTAATAATGATTGTACAGAACAGCCTGCATTGCCTTCTCAATTTATCTTTTTTCTCCCCAGTTCACTCAAAAAAGCACAATAGAGGAAGAAAACTTTTAATTTACCTCTCTAGTGAAATGTACAGGAACATTTAGGTAGATTTTCCTGATAAAGTGTTCTGCCTTTTCCATAGTCTCATTTCAAGTGGCTGTTTTAATGCTACAGAAATCATGCACGCTACCAGAACGTAGGGACATACAGAAATGCCCTGGTGATCCTTATTTGAGGGGAAAGTGCTTAAACATTTTATCATTTGGAGAAGCAATATAATGCGTGTAACTTTTTTTTTTTTTAACCGGTTTTCTTAATAGTTTTGTTGATGGGCTAGTACGAAGTTTATTTTAACAAATCAGATACGTAGGGAGTGACCAAAAGTGAGCGCTCCGTAACATTAAAACATGCCTGTGTCCATCTTGATTTTTGCCATCTCAGGTAATTTTCCTTTATAAATGCCTGCAACTTTTTCTTAAACCTTTACTGGGTCCCTTTATCTCATGCAGCACAATGCAGTTCTTACTAAAACTAAAGTAGTTTTCCCTCAGAAGAAAAATTGAATCACAAGTCATGAAGTGGAGTTGGCGCAGGGATTTTGGAGGCTTGTGTCTGATTCACTTAACCTCACATGCTTTTTCCTGCTGTAGGATCAAACTCTCAAACTAAAGCAAGATTTTTTTATTTTTTCCCCTCACCTAAAAGAAAACACAGTAGTCAAAGGAGTGCCATTTCTGATCTGTGTGAGGCTCAGTTTACTAACAGGGAGCAGAATTTGGTTAACTTCATATTCTGGACAAGCTTGTAAATTTGTCCCCTTCTAACACCGTGATCTTATCAAGGTTGTACTGTTTTCCTTTTCTTCTCCTCCACCCCCATCTTCTTTCTTTCCTTTTTTTTTTTTTTTCTGAAGGGCAGCCTTCTGATCAATGTGCACTTTTTTTTTCCATTTCCCTAAATACATCATGAAAAAGGATGAGGTTTCCGCCTTAATTGCTTGTGCCTTTTATTCACATTCCTCTCTCAGCCAGAATTGTGAAAAGAGTGTTAGTAAAAGGCTGCACAATAGAGCTTTTCATTAGGCCTCAACAAGGCACACAAAAGAAGGCTTTTGGAAAGAGTGAATGCAGGACTTTAATTTGCAGGTGGAGAGTAGATAAAAGGTGCTGACGCCTCTATTATTCTCTTACTTAGGTGACCCTTACCCTGTTCAGCTGATCCCAACTACCATGGCAGCTGCTGCCGCAGCAACACCAGGCTTAGGCCCACTCCAACTGCAGGTAAGTCCAAAAACAATGCAGAAAAGGCAAAGGTTAAGTAAATACGAAAACCAGTTTTCTCTTCCATTTGAACACAATGCAATTAACAGGGGGTTTGGTCTGGTCTCTTGGCATAAAGTTTGCATCTGAAGCAAAATAATAGTCAAATCACATACATTTTTCTTTTACCTCGAGGGAGCTTCTTGTTACGTTTTTGTGTCTTTGTTGTCAAGTTAACTACTTTTAGGTTTGTACTTCAGATTTCTGCAGAGCGGTATGTTTGCTTGTCTTTTCCATTAGACAGTTCTGATGCAGGCTGTAGAGGCTGGCTAGGTGTAAACCAGCAGAAGGAAGCACATTGCCGGGCAGAAAAGCTCTGTCCTGACAAGCACTTTTAAACTGCTTAAAAGTCCCTTAATGTGATTATGTCCTTCTAGGCTGTAAGCTCTTCAGAGCAATGATTGGCCCCTCCTACAGTGTTTTATGGTACCCAGCACTTTTTAGGCACTGCTGTAGTGCAGATAGTTAGTGTTTATACTGATTTAACATAGTAAATTAGAAAACAGGTGGAAAGATACTAAAGAATGGTGGGGTTTTTTTTTGAGCTATGTTAAAGAGTTGGCCTGGTAGCCAGATGTATCTGATTCAAAACTCCCAATATCATTCTAAATTTTGGAGGTATTAGGGTGTCTGTGGGTCTTAATGATAGCAGTGCAGGTGTTCCTCAGGTATTCCTGATCCCCGCAACCCTTGTCCAGTCATTGGAATTAAGCAAATGTGATGTCCATCTCCGCAGTTTGAATTTTGTTACCTGCCACGTATGCTTTACTGGGAGGATGAAGCCAGGTCAAATTTGGAACTAAAATGCAATCAAGATCCAAATTATCTCTAGTTCTGCAAAATCTGGATTGACACTCTTTTGTAGAAACAAAAAAACCTCCCATACTCTCCACTGCTAATTTGTCTCCATGCTCATTATTATTTGCCAAGTCACATGGAACAGCAGAGCTTTATACCTGCTTCGAAAAGCTCAGCATTCATAAACAGTACGTGTAAAATGCATTCTCAAACTCAAGTTTGGCCAGCATCAGTATGAAGTAGACTCTCTGCAACATCAGATATTTCAGTTGTTTGGCCAGCATATGAGAGCATGGGACATAGTTCTGGGGAAGATTTTTTTTTTTTTTTTTATTTTAACACAGCCAGCGGAAGTTAGCTGAGTTTCACAGAAATAGCTGCCAGTGTGTAAGCTGACACATTCCATGCACCACAGAGGTTAATACATTCATTCCTATTGTGCCTTCGTATGAAAAGCTACACTGTCTGTGTGTTAGTTTCTGATTCTGTGAGTTACAAATACTGTAGGCGGCTTAAGAATCATGGGAGCCATAAAAGTCATCCCTCTGAAATGAATTTTGAGGAGTAACGTCAGTATTGATAAAGTGCTTATAATAGCCCAACACATATGAACACACATATGGAAGAAATAGGGGGGGAAAAAGGAAAAACAAAAATTGAGCTAGTTAGCAATGAGAAAATAGAGGTCTGAGTCTAATTCTACTTGTTTTTGCGGTCCTTCAAGCTAGTGCTAAAATAATGCATCAGTGCTCCAGTAAGTTGGGAGGATCGTTTGCTTTCATTTCAGGACCCGCTTTGGGCTGTATCTCTGCATGTGGTGGGCTGAAGTATTCTGATTAAAATACGATTTATCACAATGACAGTTTCCTTATAAAAAGGTGGGCTTTGTGCAAATGTGACTGACTTCATAAATATCTTAAGATGAGTTTAGGTTGTGGAAAATTTGAAAACCTCAAAGGCCTCTTGTTTCTGTGCAAAGGAGAACATTAAAATGCAAGTATTGACCAAGTTCACCTATGTTGTTTTGTTACACATTATTTAGTCTGGAATTAAAGGGAGAGTTTGGCAGCCAGTCGGTGGGAGAGGTTGAAATTACTAGCTCTGTAGACTCCTTCAGATATTCCAGGCTTGATCTCTAAGGGCGTGTATATGCTGGAAGAAATTTAAAGTTGTCTTTGTTCACATCTTAACGGTGATTTTTAGCTATCAGTGCAACCTGTTGAATAGAAATTGGACATGCCTCTTAATTTCTGGTGCCATTTGAAAGAGTCAGGTAGGCTAGATGTGCTTTGAGAAAGGCTGTATGATACAGTACTCAGAATGGACTCTCACCCATGCTAGAATGAGTGGAGCTGAATCTAGTGTAGCTGCTAGCCTAGAAGGATTGTGCCTTCCAAACTCTGTTCAAATACAGTTTAGCTCAGTGATGACTGTTTCTTCAGTCAGGAAGAAACATTCATGATGTTTGTCATGAAGAACTGGTCCAAAACCACCTTTAAATGGCATGAGTGAATGTGCAGCCATTACAGTCTCTTTCAAGGAGGAACTCTTCTTACTTGAGACATTCCCCTACATTACATGTAACCATAGTGTACCCTGCAAACCCTCTGTCATCTGGTCATCAGATAGCAGAAGGTCAGAAAAGTACAATGTTCCTTCTTGTCTTCTTTTTCTACCCTCCCTATCACTCATCTTTCAGGCTTTGTATACTAAAAGCAGTAGTTTTCAGGGGAGATCAAAGAACCTGACACAATGCTCAGTTTGTTGCTCCCAGCAGAATTTGGTACACAACGTTATCTTGGTGAAGACAAAGCCAAGGAATTTTTCTTGTTTGTTTATATAGCGATAAACATTTATTTGTTATTTCTTTTAAGTCGGGCATGGCTTTAGTAGTGTACTGTGAGATCAACAGGAAGTACTTTTTTATCCCTGGTTGTCAAAATTGAATTTTCATTTTGTAAATTAAGTGCACGCTGTATTTATTACAGCTAACACCTGATTGTTTTCCTGTGGCAAAGATACTCTTTGTCAGTGAAAATGTAATCTCTCATTTTGAAATGCCCTGTTGATTCCCACTGCCGGGTTCGTAATCTGAAGCCCTCCGTTGCTCTCCCTGCCTTTGAGTCCCCACTGGGGTATACAGATTCTGTCATCCGATATCTGCCACAATTAGCCATACGTGATTGCCTTTATTTCCAGTATCCACAGAGAGACTAATGACTCAATAAGAATGGAAACTAAAACTCACATTGTTAGATGTTGCAAAAGGAGTAGATGGATGGGGCCATGTTGGAGAATCTGGAATTAACACCGTGCATGCTTGAACCTGTCCTCTGACAAAGAGCTGTCTATCTGCCCTGCATATTCACTCATACCCACATTTAATGACATAAATGCTATTTGAAAAAAAGTTTTTGGCTCTCCATTGTTAGTGGGAAGATTCAGTCCCAAACATTGTGTGAAGCGTCATTTTAAAATACACCCTCATTGCAGTAAAGTCCCTCTTGGTTAGCACATGAGTTTCTTATGTTGGTTTTTCCCCCTATAATTTTCATATGGTCTTGTTCTTCAAGAGTGATGCAGCATAGTGATCCTGTTTCAGAGGAATGGGAACAAAACTGAACTTAGCCTTGCCACTGTGTTTTACTGAATAAGGCTAATGAACCGAAAGTACTGCTGTAGGCGTTATATGGACATGATGTTTTCCTATATGGTTCAGCCCATGAGGGATTTAAATTCCTCCATCGTGAAGATCAGCATTCAAAGCTGTAAGCATAGATATCGTGTAACAAGTTTTACACAAAGTAAACTGGAGTGATCATTCTAATACTGGTCATCTTGAGCATACCTCGTATGAAATAGATGTTTCTGAGCAAATTCAGTATAAAATTACGTCTGGTGGTTTCTTTTCTGAGGAAAAAATAATTCCTGAGTGCTTTCTGAGCAGTAGGAAACAAAGGACCTGATCACCCAATCTGAAAATTGAGAGGAATCTGCACCATTGGGAGTGCGAATGGTTCAGATTTCCCAGATTGTTTGTTTGATAACCAAATAGTGACAACGACTGATTAATTGGCAGTAATACAAATGCTGTGTATACCCATAACTATACTGAAAGATAATGCTGGATGTATAATGACAGCTGACCATGTACTGTTACTATATGGACATTTTGTGTCCTGTCAAAACAGTATAGTAGTCTGATGTAATACAGACTTCCTGCAAACATCTGCTCTTGGAAAAACACCCCAGAAAGTTTTGAGTGCCCACATTCAAACTTTCTTCCCTCTTCATCTTAGCATGAAACTGGATGTCATGATTATTGGTGGTTGTGTTCAACATTATGACCAAACCTGTCACTATACAAATCAAGAGAACCTCACGTCAGCATATGAGCGTGAAAGCATTTCAGCTGGGTCTCAGTTCTGGAGACCAGCCATTTGAAGAATCCTGTTTGATTCTTTTTGGCTTTTTGTATAAAAACAATGAGCAGATTTAGACCTCAGACGTATCTGGAAAAATAATTTGACCAAGTTTTTTAGTCTGCACTTTCTTTGTTAAGTACCTGGGTCAATTTTTTTTTCTTACTACAAACCTGTTCTTTTCAGTGGTGTGGGAAGATGTGTAACAAGGACTGATTTTCAGTGGAATTTAGCATACGCAGTCTGGACTACATTTTCAGAAGAATTCGGGCCACGTGCAGGCACTGACATAAGTGGCTAGATTTTGAGAAAAGTTAAACCCATTTGGAGTTTAAGTGCTTCTCAAAGTTGTTCATCTTGCTATTATTTAGGTGTCTGACTCATTAGAAATTTTCGTTTGGAAAACCTTGCTTCTAGATACCTTAAGGGTCACATAATCATCTGTGGTCTCCATGTTTGTTTTACTTGAAGGAAACGGAAAGCATAGAGCTATTTAACAAGTATACAGTGACTGATCAGAAGATAGACTGTTCCAATGATCATATGAGTATTACATAAAATATCTGTTGCCTGTGAAACAAAAAGCATGAGGACTGCCTGCTCGGTCAGATACCATTTTTTTTTTTCTTGCATACTAGCTTCCTTTTGGCTTCTGCACCATTGCAGGGATGAGCTACATCTCTCCACTTGCCAGTTCAGGTTATTTCACTGAAGTATCTCCTTAAGTTTCATTTGAAGTGTTGCTGATGATAGAACTTCACCTCTCTTAAAATGCATTTTCATGCATTAATTATCAAGCACTTTTTTTTTTTTTTGGCATATCTCTTTCTGATTTCTTACTGTAATCTGTAGACATAACCAGTTTTGACCAGATTAAGCAGTTGGCCTTCCAGTGTTACAATGCCTCAAATCTGTGAAAGAAGACCCTGAAAAAACTGTATGAACACTGTAGTGGTACATCTGAATACTGAAAGCTTTATTCTTTCCTTGTATTGGGGAGCCAACTTGCCAGAGCTGCAAAGGCATATGAATTATTTCTGATTGAGAAGAAAAGTCTGATGCCCCATTATTGTCTCTACGGAATGTAGCCAAGACATGGCAATACTTTATCCATTATTCATTTACTCTGTAATTTACATTCATGACCTCTTTGGGATATTACTATAACCAGTTCTTTGCCTACAAGAAGGTAAACCATTTCTTAGCAGTGCAAGGTTATTCCTTCTATTTGCTGGGCAGTCTCTACCTTTAAATACCATCTAAGCTGGCTTTTCAACAGTGAGAGTCAGTATCCTTTCACTGTTTGCTTTTCTACTTTACCTGTTCTCATTAATAGGACTCTGACTTAATTTGTAGGGAATGAATCATTAATGCACAGTTTAATTACAATATTATAATACTCATACAATCCACTTAAGCATAAAAAAAGTAGAATTAGTTTTTCACTGTGAGCACACACATCTGGGGAAAAAAACAGCAAAGTACATGAAAAGCGACATTTCTCATTAGCATAACCAAAAGATGGCAGTTGTCCATCTGCCATTAGCTCAGCGTATTCCTATGCTGTTTCTGATGGCCATCACAAATAATGATAATAATAGGAGTAATAAAACAACATAATATGTATACATTTTTTGTTGGATGCCCTTTTAAATAGTTTTAAAAATTGCTACATTCATGCAGTTTCTATATTCCCTACTTCTGTCCACTACTTGTTTCTGGCTTTGTAAGTGAATGTGTTGGCCACTAGATATTCACTACCTGTTCTGCAAATGAGTAGCCAAGATGGCCATTTTTATAAGAGATCACTGAAGACCAAGGTCCAGTTCTTCAACTAGAAAAATGGGGCATAGTACTCTTCACGGAAGTGAAGCTACAGCCTTCTAAACAGGGTGAAGATCTCTCTGCGGGCGTGGGGTACATTGTATTCAAAAATTTGAACTTTCCAAGATTTCTTATTTATTATGAAGTCTTAGTGATGATTTGAAAATATTCATTAAACTGTCTAAGTAGGGTGTTGAGTGAGGGGCTGTTGAGTGCCAGGAGCATTTCTGAGCAATCCCTGTTTTCAAACGGAAAAGGTTCCTCCCAGTTAACTCAAAAGCAAGCCTCACAACACCAGGATGCAACTAGTCCTCACTTTCCGGATGCCTGCTGAGAGCTAGAGATTGTGATAGATTGTGTAAAAGCATGAACCACCAAACATATCAGCTCAAATAAATCTTGTTCATGGTGGGTAAATGTGCTTTGTAGTTGGTGTCTAAATAGCCCATACTTGCCTTTGATATAATCTTATACAATGTTATGGGTAAACTCAATATATTGTATCAAAATAGATTTGAATGAAAAGCTTGATCGCATCATTTTATGGGAATCCAATCAATTTATGAAAGACAATCATTATGACAGACTATATATAAACGCTTTGTATTTTATTGAGCACTGTGAGTGTCTGAACATACAGTGGACATTTACAGGCAGTAAATACACATGGTAAAACAATATCATGGCTACTCTGTGGGTTGTCAAATTATAACTCCCTCCCCAGCCCTCCAGGGGAAAGAATTAGCAGTGGTAGCATATTCATTTTTTCTAGATTAACAGTCCTTTCTGCATAACTTTCAGATTCCATCCATATCTATGAAAAATGAAAAAGACTGAAAAATGACCAGCCTATCTTCCTTCCAGTTGTAACTCAGGCCTGCTGTTTGCTAGCAGACCTCTGTCTGCATGAGTGAGTTTTCTTGTAGGTTAAAGAGACTGAATTCCCTCTTCCCCCTCCCTCCGACCCTGAGCCTGCAGGGCAGACAGACAGAAGCACACATATGATTAATACAGCACAGCTGCAGTAGTGACTCATTTGCATATGTATTAATAGAGGCAAAAACAACAATTCAATTACATACAGAGACATTCTGCATACTAAAGAACATATGCAAATAGCCTGGAAAAAGTGCAGCCAGCGTTTTCTCTGACTTTCCTGAGCCCATATGGGCTAGCATCAGAGCCTAGCAGTTTTCAAGAAATCCCCTATAGGAAGAACCTGTTACAAGATGCTTATACAGCTATTACTCCTCCTCCCCCCACCCCCCCGGGTTCCCAGAAGGCGTTTGACATTTGGACAATGGAAATAGCACAAGCAATGTCTTTTCCATGTTACTTCCTATTTGCCTGCCTTCAGCTTCATATTGTTGTCTCTTTACATATAAGCCCCAGCGTGAAGAAACCCAGTCCTTCGCCTTGTCTTCCATATGCGTGCGTTTATTCTATTTTTCTTTCGCCTCATCTGTTGTGTTGTTTCCATTTTCCTTTGTCTTTCTCTGTCTCAAGCTTTCTCTTACCTTCTTGACTTCTGTGAATTAGCAAAAGATGACCATTTCTGTGCCTTTTTCTTGTAGTGACCTTAAATATCTCATAATAGTATAATTCAGTGATTTTCTGCTAGGGGGCCATTAATACTTTTAATGGGTCTGAAAGGTGTCTCAGAAAAGTTAACCTGTTGTAGATAGGCTTTTATATCATGATACATTAGTCTTTGTCTCTACTAAGAAGGTTGTGGAGTTCTCAAAGCAAAAAGGTTGAAAATCACAGGTATTAAATAGTTCATACTACAGGTGATGTGGATCTTCATAACTGGTACAGAATCTGATTCTAGTAGTAGAAACAGATGTTCTCTAAATCTCATGGGAATTTTGTAGGCAATAGTTCTCAGCATCTTTCAAAAGCAGGTTGAAAGTATTCCAGCCCTGGAACTTAGGCTATAGGAAGGCTTACTTAAGCTGTAAATAATTTCTTTAGCTGTAAGTTATTCCTTACGTTAGTATGTGTTGTAACTAAACCACCGAGTATACTAGATGTATGTACTCGGTATACTTCTTCACACGGGCCATTCACACACTGTGATACGCAACAAAATATTAGGCTACGATCCATACCCCGTACACCAGTTTCTGGAAGAGTGTGACATTTGACATTATCCTTTACGGACTAGACAAATAGAGCTCTATTTCAACTTGAAAAGAGATAACAAGTCACTAAAAACTTTTGGAAACCTGACAAAGCCATTAAGATGCCCAACTGTCTTGTTTGGGTGGCAACCCTCTGTGTTTCAAGCAGTCGGAATTACTGGCCATTTGTTTGAAACATCTCTGCGGTGTGAGCAGGGAAAAATAGGTCATGCAAGAAAGAGTGTGTAACTGTCTGGCAAGCATACTTGCGAGGTCAGGTCATCCTTAATTTCTTTCCTCTCGCAAAAATGTTACACTTCTTTCTTTTTGGGGTTAGCCTGACAGACGGAAGCACATTACTCCTTGATTATTTATAAGGCATTAATTTTAGATGAATATTGCTGAAGTAACTGACATCATAAGTAGTTTTAGCAGCCAGCAGAAGAGCCTGTTTGCAGATTGGAATATGACAGTCTTCACTTACACAGCGTCCTGTCTAAGAGAAAGTCTGAAGCATATAAAAGAAGAGCAAACTCGAGGAGTGGAGGCATATATGTCAGCTAACACTTTGTTTATTCTTCCGTGCGATATAACTGGGACTTGATGGTTGGAATGGTGGTGTCAACGTTACGAGTTCAGCCAGCTGCAGGACAAAACCCGTGTCAAAATAGCAGCAGTGGCAACACCTGTCTGCCAGAGTCTTAAACCGGGGTGGGGGGGAACAAACATCTGAGAATTGTCTTATACTTCCCTGAAGTAGCTTCTGTTCAGAAAGAAGTAAATAGCCGCCTTCATACATACACCTTGAGATAACCAAAATGACGCCTCCCTCCCTCCATTGGCAACACAGCAAACCTGTGAAGTGTTTGTGTTTCACAGAATGCGGTGTTTCATGGCTTGCATTCGTTTGGAATTAATTCTCCCTGGAAAGGTCTGGATGAAAAATCTGGTAACAAAACCAAAAAAACATTTTTTTATTTTATTTTTTTTTCCTACTTTCTGCTCTTTGTGCATTCCAGACACCGGGTTTTGAAATAGTTGGCTTATGCTACTGGTTTTCCTATTATGTTGTTTGCTCTTTTCAGAGGGATGTTGCTGAAAAGAAGATTATATAATCATGCAAATAAGATTGTATAATCCTGAGCAAACGGTCCATGGGGGGGGGAACAGGAAACCACACTGAGTGGGGCTTGGCTGGCTGCGGGGGGGCTCACTCAGAAACCATAAACTGAGGGCTATGGGCCTCCTGTAAAACACGAAGCTGCAGTCAGACTAGTGAATTTTTCTGGATATTTTTTGAATTCATTGTCTTCGTGCTGAGCTCTGCCAATAGTGTGTATTTACAGTGCCTCAGCAGAACATCGTGACAGACAAACACACAGGAAAACTGCAAATTACTAACACGCACACTCTTCAGAGCTTGCAGAACAATGCTACAAAATACAACAGTGAGAAAAGCTGACTTGCACAAAACTAACTATTTACTGACGCTCACTCACTCCTTTAGGTCCGCAAATCAAATTATTACATTTCATGCATCCCAAAAGTTAACACAAGAAAATCTCCCTTTAAATCTTGCTAGCTTTGATTGTACCTAGGTCATATGACATGGTTTGTTGTTAGATGCAGATTGGTATAATATATGAACGTGTAAGAATTTCAATTTATGTGTTATTTCTTACTACAGTCTTGTTTATGACCATTCTTTTTTCTCCGAAGTTTTAGGTCATTGCCAATTGACAAGGCAGAATGGGATAGAAAGAAACAGACAGCATGCTACATGTGTACATGGGGAGAGTATCACTGGCCAGTGATATAAATTGCATACGGCAAGAGCAGTGCAAGCCATTAAAAGTCCTTGTGCTCTTTTTCTCATCCTGTCTTTCTTATGTCTGATTCCTTGCCACGGTTATCTGTTACCAGCCGGGATATTTGAGCACCCTTTATGAATGGAGGCTAATATTAGGCACAGTTTGAAACTGTGAAATACGTAGTTACTGTAGATGTAAGTATTAGACAACAAACTACTGAGGTCAGGATGCTTGTTCTGTTTGTTTTCTTTCCAAAGTCATCAGTTGAACTTAGCTCTATCGAAGACACCGTAGTATCTGGGGATGTAACTTTCAGAGTGTCAAACTTAATTTTTCTGTTGTGCGTAAATAACATCAGCCTGTTCCTGAGGTTAAGTCAGAGTGCAATTTTTTCCCCAATACCTAGGCTCAGTTTCCTCAAATTCCTTTTCTCCTTTCAGAGGTTCTTACCGTTTTCCACTCCAGTGGATTTTGTAAGATCAATCTGAACAAGAAAATTTGGAGGCAGCTGTACCTGTAGCTCCTAGTGGTCCTCAAGACTAACTTTTAAGTTTGTAACCCACATGAGCTCTGCTGGTCTCTTGAGTTTGAGTCTAATTCCTAGACTAGCTTCTAAGTATCCCTTTCGCTCTGCATAACTACCTTATTTGTTTGCTGTTTTTACCAATGGTCTGCTTCTGTTCCTGTCCATTCATTAAATAGCTAAGGAGAGAAGTATTGCAGACTACTGGCTTTACATGCCTTAACTCCTTAGCCATAGAGACTGGTCACATCACAGATAACTTGCCCAACCAGAAATATACTGCAAATTTGTTAAGTCATCTGTCTCAGAGACTGACAAACTATAGAATTACAGAGAGCAGGGCTGTCAGCAAGCTACTGTGTGAATTGTCTTTCCCTAATGGACAAACATACAAACCAAACTAAAAAGCAAAATAAAAAGCACATATACAAGAAAGAAAAACGTACTTGAAAGTCAGTGTGTGTTTTTAAGCTGGAAGAAGTTTTGAAATCAGTATCCTATGATTATCAATACAACATGAAAGCAGTAAGAAAGTTTCAAATGCTCTCACGGTGGTAGAAACTGAGATTTTTAAAAGCATTTTCCAGCTATATCTGCACCTCTGCGTCTTGCTGTTTAGAGCGATTGCTCTCCCTACTTAAAATCCGCACTACAGCAGAATCTTCTGCCCATGTTGCGAGCCGTACCTGGGTTTAGTAACCACAGCTGTGCCACATACTGCACCAGCAGCAGCTGGCCGGGGCAATCTGTTTGTGGCATATTGAGGGAGTCGAATTGGCTTGGGGGACTCCTGCAGAGCGGCTTTTTTCAGCTCCTTCCTATAGGTAAGGTATCTGTCTCTCCCAAAGGGGCCTGGGGCTGGCGGTTTGTGTGCAAGGGAACGAGGCTGATCCCCGAGACGTGGGGTGCTACGAGGGGTGGTACCCGGCCCCCGCCTGGTGCGCTCAGGGGCCCGAGGAGCAGCATCCCGGTGTGCCCCCCCACGGGTGCTGTGCTGGGGAGGGCCGGCTGTCCCCCAGCACACCTGGGCAGCAAGGCCAGCCGCTCTCTGCCCTTCTGAAGGCGAAGTGTCCACTCTGCAGGTTATACGCTTCGCTCCACGCTGGAGTGTGAAAATAGCACCTGGCAGCAAAGCCCTTCCATTTTCTTTTCCAGATTTTTCTTTTCCCTTTCATGGCTCAAAACACTCTTTACAAATTACAACAGTGTATTCACCGTTAATGCACCAAAACGTTACAGCTTGTGATAGTGTTATTAAAGTGTTTGGGGCCATTTACCATAGAATACAGCAGCATACTTACTTCATTAAATGGATCTAGCTGACTTTGGCAAAAGAACATGACTGAAGTCCTATTTTATCACCAATGTTGATTTTACCATCAAACTCTGGACTTCTGAAAATTAGAACTTTCACAATAGAAACACTAATAGGTGTGCTACATTTTGTAGTAGGTTAAACTGTCCTTAAATATCTCTGACTTTCTCCACAGTAGTTCTGCACTGGTATTTGTTCAATATTCCAATGTTTACTTTACAAACTCAGGGCTTATTTACGTTTAGCGTAAGCAGTATGTCACGTATGTATAGCTTACATTTAAATCACTGTCCCGCTCTGTCACCAATAACTGCTTCTGAATATAGTTCGGTTTAGGCCAATCAATCCTACTCATCCCATTCCCATTATCATGGCAGCCTTGCTTCTTGCTATATGCTGGTCTGATATACTGGTGGCGAAAGTAATTCGGATGGTATGTATCAATGTATGTTTGGATAAGATTTTTAAAGAGGCCTGAAGGGATTTGGGAGCCCAGCAATAATTAATTTCTTACGGTGGCTTTGAAAATAGGATATACAACATTCACACTTAATCCTTCCTCCTTTCCACAGCTGTTTTATTTTTCCTGTGATTAGTTTTGTGGAAAGGAAACGGTCACCAAAATTGTATCAGAATGTTTGATGGTGAGGTGGCGTTCATTCGGTAACTCAGTTTTCACTGGATACACTGAAAGATGTGAGTGCTCAGCATTTCCTACCTCTAGTCCAAGCTGGCCATGCTCACATTTGTGTGGTAGCTTGTGTTTCAGTGTGTGGTGCTTGCTTTCCCTTTAAGTGGGAAAAAGAGAGAATGAGCATAATTTCCCAGCATTTCGTGTTGTGTACTAGGATGTCATATCCCATATACTCATGCATTAGAATTTAATTATTGCACAGGTGTGGGACTAAGCAAATTGAATGCTGCCCCAAAAGCAGTGTTGGGTACCCTGATTTTTATTATACTGTGTGGGCATGGGTGGATGAAGTTGTATACATGACCTGAGCTCAGACAGAAGAAATTAGAGAAGAAGAGATTCTAGAATGAGCCATGGCCTACTCAGTTAAAACTCAAAGTGTTATACTTAAATTTAAGCAGTTTCTTAAGTCTGATTGATTTTTTTTTTTTTTTTTGGCATTGGTTTATTAAGATAACTTCATTTCACTTCACATTAATTGCTGCTCTGAATCAGGTCCTTAATGGATGTAGGATAGGTAGATGCTTGAATGTCAAATGTTTCTTTCGTATCAGACTGGGTGGCATTACAGGTTTGATTTCACTAAAAGGTATTGTTCGCGATCAAGTGTAGAAAGGAATGAATACTAAAAAAAACTGAGGAAATGTTACATTTAAAAAAGCTGATTTGTCACTTTGCTCATTGACTATGAACTGAATAGACTTCTAACCCTTAAAATACTTTCTCCCCCCTTTTCCTTTTTATTGCCTGGAATCTTAAGAGCTTTATCATTTGCAGTCATAAAATGAAAATATACACCAAACCCTCAAAGGGCAAGTATGAAATTAAATTATATTTGGGCAGCTGTAACCTTTTAAAACGATCAGATTCCAGTTAATGTATTTCTTCCTGTTCCGAGTGCTGCCATGGTGTTTGATGGTGGGAAGCAGTCCAAAGGGCATTGGGAGATAATAAATTCACTGGAAATTTCACCCTGAGGCGAGCCTCAATACACCAAGGCTTCCATTTAGCGGGACTGACCTAAAAATCTTGTCACATCCAAAGGTCACTTAGGTTGGGGTTGGTGTGTCCCATCTATCTTTCCCTGGCGCAAAGAATGACAGCTGAGCTCATAAACAGCCATCGGAGTATGGAAGACAAGCAGGGGGGAGAGGGACGGAGGATAATACCGCTGACAACTTCTTAGATTTCCTCTAGGCCAATGAGAATAGATATCATCTTTGGGGTTGCTTGTTTCTGCTACTGCAGAAATGGCAATTCAGTTTAAAGAGGTTACAGTTAACTGTGGAAGTCTAAAACAAGTCATTCCCCCCACGTCTCCAAATGCCATGTGGTCCTGCTAGTACACATTATACTGTCCCTGAACACGTCATATTTGTTACCAGTCTTGTTAGTCAAAGCAATTTACAGTTTATACAATGCTTTACTTTCAAGGAGGGTCAAAAGTCTAAAAAGCTGTTAGTGATGACACTGATAGGTGTCATTTATAAGAACAGTGATTCTAAGGGAAACAATTTGGACAATGACACTAATTATAAACAATACTGGAAGGTAAGATATTTTCAGTCTTATGAGAAAATTTGTGATGTATGTCCTCTAGGACGTTACTTATCCTAAGCTCATTAAAATCAGTATAATCCTCCTGCACAGCAAATTGAAGCAAAAGGCCTTTCAGGATGACTGTTGTCTTCCAGTCATAGTTCTTACTTCTGCAAAGGCAAGCTCCAGTGGATCCTTCCTATGCTTGCAGTATATTAAATACTGGGGATGGGGCTGAGAGTGGCATAATAGAAGTATATTTGAAGGACAAAGATCTAACTTACCATAATTGGTCTTACTTAATTGGGGATGAGCTGTGCAGCATATGTCCGTTGTATCCTAATGGTGTGAATCTCCTCAAAATTCCCTACGAGGAGGATGAGAGAGGCTGTCTGCCAGTCACTGCTGGGATGCAGGCGGCAAAGATTCCCTGTTCTACATCCTATCTTGGTTGGAAAAAGAAATTGTAGTTGGTAGTCAGTGTCCTTCTGAAATGTGGTAACAACCCACTGTTGGAAGAAAAATACCATGTATGGTATAAGCATTGGTCTGATTCTTTTTGGAACATTAAATTGAAGATAAAATTTAAGAAGAAATGATTATATAAAATCAGTGCAACCTTGGACATATGCAAAAAACAATCTGAATGAAATAGCCATGTTCCAAAATTTACAAGGTATTGAATAAGTTAGTTATCTAACTCCTCCTGCGAATTTGCTGATGTTTCTCCATGAATTTTAGTAAATCAGATTCTTCTGCAGGGAACTGTAAATTGTATGTTCCTTTGCTTGTTAAAACTAAATAGAGTATAACTGTTTTTTCAGAAGTACTTCACACATTCTTACAAACATACTATATTTGAGGCAAACACAGTAAAGAAGGGCAAGATTGGCCAGCTGTCAGTGTTTGTCTTCATTTTCCTTGGGTTCACACTCTACTCTATGTTAACATGTATGTTCTCTACACAAATCCAAAGTAATTTGCAGGCAGCTGTGGGGGGAGTTACATGCCCTTTCCCACATGTTCTGTGCTGAAAATGTAGCTGTATGCCTTACCAGTTGTACAGCTTTGAGGAAGACAAAGTCACTTTCCATCTTACTTGTGCAGCAAGAAAAATGGAAATGTGTATTTTTCATGAACTTCAGAGAGGACAGATATATTTCACTTTAAAAAATTAAGCTGCAAACACAAAATTTAACAAATGACATAGACATGCTGAGCACAGACTAGCTAGTTTTTTTCCTGGTTTGTACTCAGGACAGTGGGATGAGAGTCATCTTTAGCCATGGACGCCTAACATGTATAATTCATCTGGCCTAAAGTTGTAGGTTTCATTCTAGTTTTTATAAAGGGAGCCGAGGGTGATTAGCTCAGACCTAGTCAGGTGGATTCCCCACTTACCCCCACTTTGTCTCACGTTTCTGCTGTGGTTCAGTTATCTTTTTCATTTGCCCAGCCAATTCCAGTTAATAAGCAAGTAACAGTGGACAATAAAGTCAAAGTATTTCTGTGATTGCTGGTGGGACATGGAGCGGCAAGGCCAACTTTGTATTTCTGTAGTGGTTGGAATTTGTGAAAGACACTGAGTTGGAGTCAGTGCAGACAACGTTTTAACCACCAAATATGTGTAGTTTCCCTGTGTCAGCTGAGTTTTCCATCCTTGGGAAGAGGTGATGCCCGTTGTGCTGGTCAGTGCATTGCTCCCCTACGTTTTTATAGCCATATTCATTCCATTTCATGCCAGATGACTTCAGACAATTGACAGTGATCCTGAAGTATGTTAATGTTGTTAAACACATGATGGAAAGATAGATGGTGAGAATAAGGATAGTATTTAATGCCTGGGATATTGTGAAGTGCTTTTATGTTACCTTAGATGCTCCTTTTATTGTAGTGAACACGATCACTTTGACCAAAAGCCTGTATTATGCCGTGATATTAACTGGAGAAGTTGAGAGATATTTTACAGTTGCTGACTTTGGCAAAAACAAGATGTGTCCCTGCGTAATGGAGGACTGTACTGTTTCTTGCATTATTCATGCTTCCCACGCTGGAGTCACAAACATTGGGTAATGTTAATACTTGTCATGGAAAAATTTAATTGGCAGAAATGTTTAATATATTAGCGATAGATGGGAGGGCCCACAAGAGACCCTCCCTGTTCTGGACTGAAATGTGACATGTAATTAGCGATAAAGAAGGGCACTGTATGGAGTGGATTGTTGCTATACGGAGAGAAGTGAGGAGGATCCCTGCTTGATGTTCCCAGTCTTTTCCGAAATGGAGATATATTTACCAGTTGCTAACTAAAGAAGCAATGAGTACTGTTCACCCTGCCACTGTAATGAACAGCCAGTCTTGGAGCAGCATAAAAAGGGTCAATCAAATAGGTCGTACATCATATGAGGAGGCAGATGTTAGAACATATTGTAATGGATTGCTGTGCAGTATGTGAAGATGGCTTGTGGAGTACAGGGATGGGAGGAGAGAAGCTATCAGCGATGTTTTCTGTCATGGTCACTGTAAATATCAAGTTTTTGAGGAAAACTTCTGAATGCAGGAAATCAAAACATTAGCATTCCTGCTATGTTAGACTTGTGGGTAGAATGACGGAGGTAGAAAAGGAATAGAAGCGTGAGTCCCTCTGTAATACTCCATGTAATATGAATATGTCTAGGTATTATCTGTGCTCTGCCAAAGTCAGTGTTAGCCTTGGAACGTGTGAGTATTTTACCTGAAAAAAAATTACAGAGCTTCAGACTATATTAAACACAGAACTGTTAAAATAGCTTCTATTTTAGCAGTGCCCCTAATTCACACCCACTCAAACACCTCCTCGCTCGTTAACCCCATCATCAGACCCAAGTAACTCAAGTGAAATGAGATGGCATTAGGAATGAGGTAATGAACAAAGATTTCTGGATAATGTTATTACTTCATGATAGCAGCTCTTGTTAGTGTGACTACAGTTAAGAGCTTCTCGGTATTTCCATTGCAAACTCTTTGGTACTCCCACCCCTTCTGCTTTACAGACAACTACTCAGCCAGAAGCAATTTACAGTTTGATTTTACATCAATTTTGGCTGTTGTTTTGAATTGAAAAGAGTTTAGTGTTTTGGTACTGCTTTCTAAAACATAAAAATTGCTGGGTTTTTCCCTCCTAATCCAAATTTCCAGATGAGCAATTTAAAATACGGATTAGCTCTTTTTATAACCCAGCCACATTATTAACAATTGAAAAATGTCTCCTAAGCATGCACAGTAATTTCAGTATTTAATGTTTTTGGACAAGCAGATCCACCTTTATGTTATAAAAAATTCCATACTAAAAAATCAGTGTGAAGGTGACAATTTTCGAAAAGCACTGTTTTCACTCAGGAGTCTACAGTTTTTATGTTTTTCTTTAAAAATTTACTCAGTGCCTCAAAAAAATGTGGAAATCAACTTTAATAAATAGTTATGGGTGGATCAGATATACCAATGGATTATAGAGCTTGTTACTAGTTAAGTAGTGTTAATACAGTGCATGTCACTGGTTGAAGAATATGTGGCTATGTAGAATCCTTTAAGAGATGAGTTAGAGGTTACAGCCCTGTTGCCAATGAATGGCATCCATTTTGCCTGAAAAACAGGATTTCAGAGAAATGTGTTTCTGCATTCACCCTATCTAGACGTAAGAGCAAAATGCTGTAGAGTTAAAGGAGGGAGAGAACACTTCCATAGGGTAACCCAGGTAAGCTGGGAGAGTCTGGGACTTAACAGCTTCCATCAGGATGGAAGGGTGGCAGTGGAGAAACAGGGAGAAGGTTGCATTTCCCTTCATCAGTTTGAATCTAAGAAGTAGAAAGCTCACACTTGCTATGGGAACGTGAGGCTCCAGCAGCTCTTCGTTATCCATGTGGATTGGTAAAACTAGAAGCAGCCATCATATTCCTCTTAGCTGAACGTAAAGTTCCACAGTTCATCGTATAAGCTCTTCTTGTGCTTCGGTGATGCATAGCATGTGAGGAACATAAAAGTTAAAGATGTAATTCCCTTTGACCTTCAATCATGTTATTGTGCCTACAGCTTCTTAAACCTCCAGTACAGCATGTGCCAAAAGAGGCATAGGCATATTGGCGTGAGTTTCAGGCTAGATTTAAGGCTTTTCATGCGTGGGCTGAAGTCTGACCATGCAGTGTCATTGGACCTTGGTGTTTGCGGTTTCATTGCAGTGAGAGTCAGAAACTGAATCCTGAGGGATTTCAGATGTTTTCAGAGACCACTTTTGGGGGAACAAAGTCTCTTAAGATTTAAGAATTAAACTTCTGTACGTGTCCTAATGGAATATGCAAAGTGTCACTCTTCCCATTACATCAGTGTAAGCATGGAAATAATGAGATGAACCAGAAAACAGCTTCTTATGTTATTTCCTGAGAAGTTTGCCAAAGCTTCACAGAGGTTTCAGGCTCTGGAGTTTTATGGGCTCCATTGGAGGGGGAGTTTTACAGACGACACCCATTTTATTGTAAAATCAAAGAATAAAAAGATTGAACAGCTATTGAGTTGTTTCTACTACTTCATTTTGTTAAAGGGGGACTTTTATATAATGAAGGAAACTCCAAAATAATGAAATTGAGTGCTTTTCTACTCTCTCAGCTCTCCTCAGCAAGTTTGTTAACAAATAATGGTGCTCTTCTCCACATACTCTAACATCTCCTCTTTGTAGCCTGTCATCTGCTAACCTTGAGCATCCCAGTTCAACAAACATGCATTTGGATTTCTAAGCATCTAAGTTACCCAACTTACAGGAATGAGGCTAGTTTGAAGTTAGGCACTTCTGTGAGTTTAAAGTGGGTAGGACTCACTGTTGAGAACATTAGGAGGAGTCTGACCAGAGCAAAACTCAGCTGGTTTCTGGTTTGGAACACAAACCAGATTTTCACTGATTCAGTAAGGCTCAAAATGTTCTAGATGAAAGTTGCACCAATTTCTATGTCCTTGGTTGGAATTACAGTTTCCCTACAGGTCTAATAAGTTTGATCGACCTTTTCTGCAAGCTTTGTCTTTAGTAATACCTAGCACACAAACACTGTTTTAGAAGAAGAGGGGATTCCATATGTGTTAAAGCCAAAGGAAGAGTACGTGTGAGCTGGAGCCTTGCACGGTTCTGGTCGTGTATTCTCCTCTCATGGAAGGGGATCACAGTGTGCTGCTGGGAAGGAGAACTGGTGCCCCGTATTGATACCATGACTTCACAATGGGATCCCATAGGACAAGGTAGGAATTGTTAGCTTTCTGGGGGACCTGGGTAATGAACATGTAAGGCAATGAACATGAACAAAAATTACATGAGAGGTAAATGGATTGCTGTTGAATTCTGACAGAACTTATTTGAAAGTTTTCTGCCGTACAGACACCCTTAAACTGGAAAGCTAGCACTGCAGGACTGACATTCTTCTTCCCCAGAATAATAACTTTGCTCTACTTTTCCCGCCTCAAAAAATAAATAAAATAAAATAAAATAAAATAAAATAAACTGCTGCAGCTGAATAAAGATGCCACGTCACATCCTGTTAGTGCTCCCTGCTAAGGAAAAAGGAAAGGGGAACCAAACCTCTTCAGAACTATTCTAGGAATCAATTTGTTGTAGTTTAGCTCTTGGAATAAGTTTTCTTCTGCAGCTCGGATGGTCTATCCATCACTGGTCCCTCCCTTTCAGTATTCTTCTTCTACCCTTACTTCCTCCTTTATGTGTTCTATTCAGGGAGGCTTGGCACAAGGGAAGCAGCTCAAATGCAGTCCTTATTTCCCCTTTAAGGCACAAGCATCACATTCTTTCCTCTCTACCGAAACTGGAAGAGAGTAGCTGTGGCTGTCTGAGCCTGTGAAAGTGAGCTCTGTTGAAAGTTGCTTACGATGGACTAAGAGTTTGTCACTGTGTCTCCTGCGCCTTTATCCAGACCCTTTGACCACATAATACAACTCAGTTCAAAGAGCAAATTAAGCTTTTGAATGAGCTGAGTAGATGTCACTGAGCTCCTGTACATGTCAGATAACTGAGGAACAATGTTAATTTGTACTTCAAGGACAACAGATACAATGGCATGGTACTACAGGTTCAGAAATATCCTTAATGAGGAATATGTTTCTTGTTTCACTGTTTGATATCATGAAGATATAACCATGGGGGAGCTTTAGGAAATATACTGGGAAAAATATCCAAGTGAAATTTTTTCAACTTATTTTGTTGTTTGATTTATTTCTTGCCCCCTCCCGCACACTATAATTTGATAATATGACCCTGTTGCTTCTGGTAGGTGATTATCATCCTTCTGCTACCTTTAAGGAGGGATTTCAGTATTTTAGGACTCTATTCTTACTACAGCTTGTCACAAAAGAGTTTCTAGAGCAGGCCGTGTGCTGTGGCCCGCGTGTACTGCAAAATACCTATTTCACTACTTTATTGCTGAAGAAGAGGAGGGACAAGTCACCAGGAAATCTTATAATCATCAAGATACAAGAAGCTGATACTATATCAGCATTCAAGTGAGCAAATCCATGTTCTCAAAATAAGAAATGCAGTTGACCTTAATCTTTCTGCTGTAAGCTCTTGCACTTAACTTAAGGAGAAACAGAGTATTCAGATTTGAAGTAATTAATTCAGTATCAGTCCTAAAGCAGGCACAAGAGTTTTCCTGACTTAATTCCCTGTTGAATACAACAACTTAAAATGCAAACAGAAAATCTATAAATAAAAAGTGGAGAAAGAGTCGCTTAAGGAGATGTGTATAAAATAGTGAAATGCCTTAATTATAGCTCAGCAATCTGAAATATATAGAACCTTATTTACAGTAATTCTGCTGTCAGTGTTTGCTTATTAACTACTCTAGTCACTTAATGGATAACAATGAATGATTATATACAGTACCAGTCAAGTAAAGCAATGTAATACGAAATAAGTATTTTGTCAAATGGCCACTCAGAGAATTTTGTTCTCCCAAATGGGAAATTACACTTACTGGAGTCAGGTGCTCTGAGCTAGTTGCCAAAAATCTGGATATATCAAAAACTAAGCTCTTGGGAAACATACTTGTGGTAAACAAATAGGCAGTAGTGAGATTTTTCCTACAAGAGTATAATGTCTGTGCCATTTTACTGACTTCAAGCTTCTAATTTGGAAAAGCTGTACTGGGGCAGAAGTCTCCATGTGGAACCTTCATATAGACACTTCATCTTCATTATGGAATAGTCAGTGATAAAGGGAATGCAGTTTACAAAACAAATGCCCCTTCCTAAGTTACACATCCCTGTTGTTTGTTGGTCTTCCATCTGCCCATCTTATTGTATACTCCTTAAGGAGTATGCCGTCAAAAGTATGTCCTTACTTTAAAGAAATTATTTTATCTTTTTTTCTAACAAAAGAAGTTCTGTTGGCGTAAAAATAAATAATAGTAGTGGCAGCAAGAATACGTTATATTCTGGTGCTGCACAACAAACTATAGAAATAAATTGTTGCCAGATTATATGTATTTTTTTAAAATATGTACAATATTAATTACTTTCCTCGAAGGGGACACTGTTCATCTGCAACATTTCATCCAGCAAGCTTTTTCCAGAAGACATTATCAAGTTTCCTCTCCAATATGCATTCCATATAGTCACTCTATTTCAATTACTGTCACATGGTGTGAACATGGTATGTATGAATATGTAGGCCACTTGGGCAGTTTTCCAGTTAAAAACTCTTCATTTGCAAAGAGCAGGCAATCTTAAACACACAGTTTACAATGATATTTTATCACAGAAACTAACAGATCTTATTAGCCTCTGATAGGAAGTGTCTATTGATAAGTTCCTACAGTTACATCCTGTAGAAGGATTATCTTCTTGTTAAGGCATGGGACAAAGGAGCCGTGAGGTCTAGGCTCTAATCAGGAGTTTCCTACAGTCTTCCTGTGTCACCAGGAACAGTCAGTTGATGTCATGGGTTCTGATTCTCACCTTGCTAATATTTGAATAGCGTTTATCCATTGACACCATTAAAGATAGCTTTTCCAGGAAAACTGAATTTCTTAACATTTGTGGAGTGTTATGGTTAGTGTCTTTCCCATAGAAGCCACTATAAATACAAATATAGTTGTACTTTAGCTAAAATGATTGTCCTATACATCAAAATTGCATTCGTTTCTGACAAAACTCAGAGCTACCATAAATTGTACCTACATTTTTTACTTTATCCACTGTTTTACAAGCAAAGCAAGCATTGTTTTGAGTGTACTGCAGCAATGATAGAAGTCTTTATTACTTCAAATGCAGACTTAAAGCTCATTCAGTTTTTCAGTGACCTGGACTCCAGCCTTGTTTCTGGATGCCAAGGATCCCCAGTTGGTCATAGCATGGAAGTTCCAAATGAGAAAAGAACTAGTGCATTCAGCCTGGCACGGGCAAAGCGGTCCTGTTGACTACAGTGGGATTATTCTCAGGAATAAGGGCTGCGGGCCTGGAACCCTAGAGATCAGCTACCGGAATCATATTTTATGGAGACTTGTGGTTACTGATTCTAAAAGTGATGTTTTTCTAATATGAGAGATGGTGGTTACAAGGCTGTGCTTGTAACTTGCATGCAAGAAGTGTATAAATGAAGCCTTGTTCTGTTTGTGAATGCTTTACAGTTTTTCTAATGAGAACTTGTTTTCCTTAATGTTTCTTTCTAAGGCTACAGAGACTGTTAGATTGTCTAGTCTGACAAAACAAGATGTAAAACATTATTGGGCATAATAAACTCTTTGTTTAAAGTTCATCTTCCAGAAACACATCTGATCTTGACTGAAACATCAAGAGTCAAAATCCACCATTTCTCTAGGCAGTTCCTCCAAGTGTTACCAATACTCTCTGATTAAAAGCAGCATATTACTTATCTATTAATTCGCCCAGTCTTAACTTTCAAATATTTATTATTGTTCCTTGATTGATGATTTACTTACCTGTCTTCCTCCCCGAGGCTAAATACAGAGCAAAGCTAGGATGGGAGTTTTCAAAGGAAGTTAGCTGGTTTCTGTGGCCACAGGAAAGAACAGTGTAGCTTTTCAACATTTAGTGTATCTTCTCTAGTCTCTGTGTGGCCCACAATTTTGGGGTGAATTCATCCAGCTTGCTATTTTTTACTTGGTGAATAAAGGAAACACTAGTTCGGGCAAGGTCCTCTGCCAGAAGGAGTCTCTGTGGGACACACGCGTGCCTCAGCACTGGGAGCCAGGGCAGTTTCTTTTAGGAAATGGGTGTGATAAAGACATGTGGTAGGTAGAACAGTAGTAATTATCCAACTCTGTTCAGAATTCTGAAGAACAAAATAAAAGAAAACCAAAATAAACCAAAATACTCCTAAGTGCATCTCAGGATCTCGAGCTGTATTGTTCTTGTCCAAAATTAGCTCAACATGAAAGCTAGCAAACTGAAGCACCAAAGCTGAGTAAAATTCACCTTGCAGTGGGGTTTTTGGGCAAGGTTTTAAAGGAGCTTATTGAATTTGTGTTCACGTATTATCTTTGTTTTCTGAAAATCGCCCAGTTGGTGCAAACAAATGGCACTTCAAAGCCTTTGCTGAAGTTTTGAATGTACAAATTAGTGTGTCCCTTTGAATAGTTTGACTAAATCTTTGAAAGACACTCAGACACAGAAAAGATGAAAATATGGCATTTGTACCTTTCAGATATGTAATGAAGAGCTAAGTGAAGAACTTTTTTTCATAGAAGATCTAGAAAGCATTGCTACCAATCACTAATGAGCGCAGCTTTAATTCTCATTTGTATAGTTAACTTTTTATCTATGTTGCCACTACCTTTAAAAACCTATCTTACAGTAGGATGTATGTCAAATGTTTGTTTTAAGTCAATTCTTCTTTTTTTTGTAATTCCTTGTGTCCTTTTTTTAAAAATAAAAAACCCACCTGAACAGATCCAAAATTAATTCTTTCTTCTGTAATCAAACACTTTGCATACCTTCTATAAGCATAACATTTGAGGTAAAGAAAATGAAATTCATGTATTCTGAATGAGAGAATCTCAATTTATACCATTTTTTCCCCCAGATTATGCAAAAATCAAAGAACAGGGCCATTCATGTGTATATTTTTAATGATGGGTCTCAGAATGACAAAGAAATTGAAGCGTTGGATCAGTCAACAGTTCAAACATTTAAGCACAGTGGTTTGTAAATTCATCACTGTGGTAATTCCACTGAAAAACTAGTTTATATCAGAAACAAATTTATTGCAATAACTGATTTAGTTTCCAGTACCACCTGTCTCTATCTCGCTGTGGTTTTTTTTAATAACAGCTCTTAATCTCTACTGTTCACTAATAAAAATATTTTAATAAGAGATAATACTGTAATCCAAATGCCTATAGGTGCTTGAATCAACTATCTCTGCCTATGTAATTGCTAACACTTTGTTCAACCCTTTTTAAAATTGCTATTAAATCTCATTCTCATTTTCTGTATTAATAGAACAAGAATTCATTTTTAGTGTACCCTCAAAGCAGTAATGAGCATTGTTAACATGTAACAACAATGCCCAAGGGGAAAGTTTTCAAAGCTGGTCTAACCTTAAGGCTTTGCTATTGATGTACTACAGAGTCATCAAGCCAAGAGCTGTTAGAGCTAGTCCATTTGGAGAGTTCAGCTGAGTATTTCTGCTTAATATATTGGAAGAATTATAAATGGTTTAGGTGGTGACCTAGGGAGAAGGGGGATTTTTTGTTTAATAGCTTAAGAACAGACAAGCAACAGTAAAAAAATAACTGTACCTCCTGCCCATTTTAAAGTGTATCACATTGTGCTTTTGTTCTGATGATTTTGCTTCCATACAGATTTTCATAAGAGGTTAATGAGAAAACATTAACAAGGCATGCAATATTGCACATGGGGAGGGAAGCTGAAACATAGTTATTTAGTTATAAACAAACAATAGATGTTACTTTTTAATTGCTTTTTCAGAAGCCCAATTCTGCCTTCTTGAAGAAGTATTATCTATCTTATTAAATTCAGAATATTATCCTTATTTTATTCATTATGTATAGCAAAAATAAACTTGTCTAAAGCAGTAGTGCTTCACTGTTTTCAACTGAATGCCTTGGTCACGATAAAACAGCCAAGACCCTATAGATTGAATGTCCTGTAGGAGTTGTACTGCAGCAAAATGACCTCCTTGAGTGCTAGAATTTGAGATTGAGCCTTTAGGTTAGCTGAAGGTAGTGGAAGGTAGTGGAAGTGGCTTCAGGAGTCTCTGTTTGGGGTACAAATTAAGAGGCTCAAGAACAGTACATTACAGCAGTGATACAGGATAATGTCATTTTCATTGCACTTTTTGAGGTCTTGGTTTCATTACTGTAGAAAGTATAAGGGTGCATTTTAGATGAAGGTTGAATGTCTCGACAGAGACCAATTCCTACACTGTTCCAAAATCTGAAACTCTTATTGGGGAAGCAAGGGTAGAAATGTTCTTTTGTTGGAGTTCAGTTTCTCTGTGAAATGAATGCATAAATTGTTGTCACTTAGCCGTCTTGATTCACGGCACTTGGTCACACCATTGCCCTTTCCTTGGGTATAAGCTAAAGGTCATCATGTCCTAAAAGAAGTAAATATGAACAGACAAGTTCAATAATGTCAAAGCTCAAAAATATTGACAGTCTAAGAAATGTGGTGCGTGTTGTATATTTCTGTCCATTTTTTGAAAGGTGGGGTGGAAATATAAGAGCAATCTTACTGCTGAAATAGGATTCAGACCCTTGCAATTTCATAAGCTACATGTTTTTCACTTTAGAGCTAGGGCTGATGTTGCTTTTCAGTAGAATAGTTGGTTTGTGTTGCAGTAAGGGACTTTTTAAGGGGGTACTCTAACAAGGGATCTCTTATAAGATTTTATTTAATGTTTGTTTGTAATTCTCAAAATTAATTACATAGAGGTGAGATGTTGAATCTGATAACAGGAGGACAGAAGTTTGTATAAAGCATGAATGAAGGCTTTATAGGTTTTCTTCCACCCGTCCTTCCAGATTACTCCACACTATACTCTTGAGGTATATCTGTCCCTGAACTGAGAATAAGGCATACATTTGAAATTCCGTATATTCCATTTCTTACCTAAAAATGCGGGTTTCCGCTGGGCTGTTGCATAGGGAAATTCGTTCTCCATGCTTACGTTGTCATCGTCTGCTTTGCATGCATTGTAAAATAGGTGGTTGATGACAGTACTGTAAGGAGGAACCATGGCTTCCAACACATTTCTCAGTGACCACTGAAGAGGTGTAAGATGGTACAGATTCTTGGACACGATGTTGTGGATGTATTTCACGTAGTTTAGTTCTTGTGATTCACTCTTTGGACCTCAGCAGAAGGTTGAGAGCTGTGTTTGAGGTAGAGATTTCCCTCTTTTTTTTTCAGGGTAAGGATTCTATTTGAAAAGTCTTCCCCAGAGGCTCACAGAAATTTCCAGCCTGGAAATCAGCCGACCTGTCAATGATCTCCAGTTGGTTCAGGACTGCTAAGAGTCCAAACTGACTATGTTATTTTTACCTTTACTTGTGGACTAGACATATCCTCTGATATCTAAGCTATAGATTAGCAGCAAGCTCAAACCTTTCCTGCTCGATGGCTGTTTGACTTTCTTTTGTCTTTTTCCCATAGTTGCCTCAATTTGTTTTGTCATTTTTTTCAATAGGGAGCAAAAGAAAAGGAGAAGCTTTCCCTAGATCTGCTCTGTCATCACCAGAGTCCAATTATGTTTGAGCTGTTCCCTAGTCACGTATCCTATTTCTTAAGCAACTGTTACCCTTCTGATACATTAATTCATACATAAAGCTGGCTTGGTTTTCCTTGAACTGCCTGCTACAGTTCTTCTCTAGTTCACACAGACCCTTGTTCCTTTCTCCCTGCTGGATTTAGTCTTCTTTTGAAAGAATGAATGGATATGAAGTTCAACTGATAAATACATGCATTTGAATCTGTGACTGATTTGTGGTTGGATTGTTTTTGATGACTTTTATCTGTAGTTGATTTGCATCTATTTGGCTCAGACTTGCTGGGGGTAACACATAGAATAAATGAATAAATAAATTTGAGGAAGAAGCAAGGACAGGATGGAGGAGTGAATGGGTGATGGGGAAAGAGAGGGAGACTAAACAGAAAGGGATGGGTAAATGGTGATTGAGAAGTACAGAAAAATAAGGAACAAGCAGTGATCAAAGTAGAGAAAAGAAATAAAAAGGATTCAAAACTGAAAAGAATAGAAAGTCTGAAAAGAATAGAAGGAGTGAAAAAGAAGTAAGAACTTGGTGCCTGATTACACCTAAAAGAGCAGAAATGGATTACTTTTAATTATGTGAAAGGGCTAGGATTGTGCACCAGTGAAGGGAAGAGTTTGTACAGGGAACCACAGGACAATGTCCAGGGTTGTCTGAGACTCAGAGCAGTAGATCTTGCCCATTTGATCAAGTTAAGTGTTTGCTACAGGGCTTACGTACTCTGAACTCACATTAGCAGTGTCTGTCTACCTTTTGCACAGCTCCATGTGGAATACTCCTGCAATGAATCCTCATTTTTCTCTTTTCAAACTTGCTGGTTTGGGTTAGCATTTCTTTGTGCCCTCCAATCTGACCTTTGTTCTTTCATCAGCATATACAATTGACTAAAACACAACAGCAAAACAACTAAGCACCACTAACAAGACTTCTTAGGCTAGCCATATTGAAGCCCCCTTGTTTTTTCACATCCACTTCCATGTTCCTGCATGTTTGCAGCTCAGAAGCTCTGTTAGCACCAGCAGGCAGAGAGCACCATCGTTCAGTGTTACACATTACACATGTACTGCACAGCCAGATAATACTTTGAAACTGATCTTGTTACCACATTACCTGCTCTCTCAGGCATCTGACTTCTATTTGGCTTCACCTGAATTCTTCTCTATTCACAAGGCGGCCACAATTGCCGCTTCTCCTGCCCACCATGTTTATTCTCTCCACTTTCTATTTGGAGGTCAGGGGAGCTTCCAGGTACTGCCACTTGCCTGTTTTCTCTCTGCTTTTGACCTCTGTCCGTTAAACTCTACTGTAATGCTGAACTTTAAACAAATTACTGTGATTATAAGTATTTACATGCTAATTATCAAATATGTGTTTAAAGTGCCTTACTGGTTTAGTTCTGAAGAAAAAAACATTCCCACTGTGTATCCGCTTTGCATGTATCACAGAAAGTGTTCTTAGTCTTAACTGGAGCTTCTAGTTGCTAATGGACAGTACATTACCACCGATCTGTATATATTGACTGTAGTAGTTCTCCAGAACCCAGCTGAGAGTGGACCATCACAGTAAGTGCTACACAAAATTTTGACATTGCCTGTCCCGAACACCTTACAGCCTGTGCAAACAAGGCAAACATAGCAAGTAAGATAAAGAAGTGAAAAATGGTAGTACAGAGACCATCATATCAAACGTGAATTTCACAGGGGTCGATTCATATTATCGGTGGAGATGCTGTTACGCCTAAGTCATCTCAGGAAAGGAAAGATTGCCCAGTGGCTCCGGCAAACCATGAAGATTAGCTTTCGTTCCTTGTTTTGAATCCCTGGACACACGGGGAAGCTGGGACATTTCTCATGGTGACGTCTGTCATTCATCCCCTGAGGAATGAGTCATAAAAGTTGAGATGACAATTCTTGTCTTGAAATACACCAGTGTGCTAAATAAAAAATACCCATCAGAGGAAAAATATATCATCTGCAGTAGGAGAAGTTTGGGGAAAATTACTTATTTACTGATGATGTCTCTTTCTCTCTCCCCCTCCCCCCTCCATTTTTTCTTTGTTTGTTTTTACAGCAGTTGTATGCTGCCCAACTTGCTGCAATGCAAGTGTCTCCGGGAGGCAAGATACCTGGCATACCCCAGGGTAACCTCGGTGCTGCTGTATCCCCTACCAGCATCCACACAGACAAGAGCACAAACAGCCCTCCACCCAAAAGCAAGGTACTGTACCAGGCCCTGCAGTGTTGCGTTTCTGACAGTGTGGGTACTTGCATGTGGGTTTTTTTCTGAAGGGTGTCTGTGCGCCTCTCGGTTGCAGACAGCTTTGTTCTCAGGATGGCTTCCTGAAATAGGAGGATATTCGTAGTGCCATTTTTCCAGTGGGAGGACCCCAGCACAGTAGTGCCAAACAACCATTCGTACACGATGGCAGTAACAGACACCACCTCAGCTGAGATCCTGTGGGTTCCCTTGCAGTGTCGTAGGTGTCCCGCTGCTGTTTCTTCCACCTGCAGTAACAGGTAGCAGGCTGAGGTGACCAGCTCCTATTCCAGCACACAACTGTCATTTCCTTTCAGAATGCTAAAGTGGAGTCAGGTTATCAGTGTGTCAGTGAGAGATGGCACGTGGTGGGGCACCTCATCGGTGGCCAGATCCTGTCCTGGGCTTCAGTGGGAGTTTGTGGAGGAACAAGTCTCCAAAGCAAGGTCTGTTGTGTCATAGAACAGGGCTGGAATCTGTCCATCAAGCGATGGGCTCTAATGAGTAGTAATCTTGGTCATAGCTGGGCAAGAGGTCAAGCTAGCAGCTTGGAGTAACATCTGTATAACACCGCCAGTGTGTGACGAGTTTTACCTAGAAAAAAGACACAGAATATGTCCAATGGAAGAAGATGAGCTCAGTGTATGCCAGAACTGAGCAAAAGTAACAGGTCAAAATTGAATGGCACATCTTAGGTGTTGCAAAACAACTAGGAAGAATTTAGCTAAGGAATGCAGGGAGAAAGCGGTCCCATTTAGGTGACAGCAAGAGCTTGATAAAAATGTGTCCTTTCTTTTTGTTAGTGTCCTCTAGCATGCTGTCCATGTCCTTTATCATGTCAGAAAAGATTCCTTGAATTGACAGTAGTGTCTTGGGTTTACCCTAACAGTAAACCAGCACAGATTAAAAATAACCAGACAAAGAAATAATACCATTGTCAGTTCAGTGAGATACATGTTCAAAGAACAAAATAGATGGTGTGGAACCAGTAGCTGTTGTGTTAATGAATCAAGCTCTGGGTCTACATTTTCTTCTATCCTCAGTGTAGACTTTCTGACTTCCTGAAGTTTATCCTTGGCTTGGCCTCTTCTTTTATATACTATAGAGCAAGGAATCACAAAGCCATGCAGTACTCAATGATAGTTTTGTGGGGTTTTTTTTCCAAAAAGTCCTGTCTATAGTTAATAAGAGATTTTTGTGCATTTTACAAGGGTTTTTTTGTGTGGTTAGCAGCTTGCGAGATCCTCTACACTTAAAATCCCAGTGTTGTTTTTGGATCTCTTGTGCATGAGCAGAATGTCTGGTGAGATCTAAGGGGACACATTATTTATGTTGTAGCAATTGTGGAATTAGAAGGCCTGCCATATCTACCAGTAACATCAAGCATAACCGTCTTACTGGCAGCTGTCAAGATCGGTTCTGTTCTCCCTTGTGTTTTATTGCTTTTTCATATTTGTAGGTGTTCCAGTGCCTTTGGCTTGCAGTTCTGTAGGACACAAACAAAACTTATTTGCAAATTGGGAAAAAAAAAAAAAAAAAGTGGGCCAAAAGGAAAGGAAGGGGGCTCCAAAAGGCTGTAAAATTGTGCAGCGTGAGCCCTGTGATGCATGCTGTTTTCAATCTGCTGTGTGCCAGTTGGAGGCTCAGAGAGAGAGCGAGAGAAAGAGAAGGGATAATGCTGAGAAATGATAGAGTGGCTGTGACCTCCAAGCTCAGCCTGGAAATCCAAGACATTGATTTCACTTAGCATTCCTGCTGAGAAATCCGGCGGAGTTCAGTTGTAATAAAAGAACAAGATTCTGTTCTAATGGTAATGGCGTATGACAGACATATCACTTTGTCTGTCCTCAGCACCAGAGAGAGGAGAATTGGAGAAAGGTCACCTGACCTGCCTGTGGTGTTGTGCGAATGCTATACTGAGCTTTGAACTCCAGCCTGGAAGCACAATTATTTATAATACTAAATGGTAAAGAAACCTTTATAGAGCCTACAGTAATTAGAATAAAGCTTACACAATAGTGCAGTGGCCTGGCTCAGAAAACACACTGGCAAATCCATCACAGTGGCAGAAAATGAAGCTTATGTGTTGAACTAAACACCTTCGTTTGTGTCTGTGTGGACCTTCCTTTGATTTTTCAAAGCTTGTTTGCGTTCAACAGCTCCAAAAGTTTATTGTGTTCGCTGATTTTTTTTTTTTTTTAATTTAATTTTTTTAGCTGTTGACAGGGAGTGTTTGTCTGAGCTTCACAGCCATTTTTTAATACTTTTTTTGAATCCCCAGCTGCAACTTGGTTCTTGAAGTTAGTTCGCGGTGGTCTTTCTCACTGTCACTGAACGTCACACCTCCACAGATGAACAGTTAATGCCTTAGACAAGCTTTCAATAGATGCTGTTTGCTGAATCTCTATTTTCAGCCCACAGTTTACACTGGCGCAGCTTTGGTAATACGCTCAAGTGTTTGGAGACAAGGAGACAGCCTTACCTGAGAGTGTGTCAAGCTACTGGCAAACATCTAGGTCACTTCTGAAAAGCTGTGTTTTTTTCCCTCTTGTATAGTGTTAAAGTTAGTGTGCTGCTCTTTGCAAGGATTCTTCAAAGTCGGCCTCAGCAGCAGATGGAACAACTGTTGGCTCTAGAAATGCTGAGAAGCATCAGAGGGAGTTTGCCAAGGATCATCCTTTAAATCTAGTAAGACTTGAACACATCCCTGAAACTCCTCTAAGACCTTGGCAACTCCCATTTTGGCAAACCTTTTATCAGTGGCCCTCACCAGTGTTTGAACATTGTGCTGGGCAGACTACCCTGGCATCTTCTGTTGTCTCCCTCGCCTTTCAACAGATGTGACCTGGAATAGTCAAATTCACTTCCTAGGTTTCTGTACTGTAACTTTTAGGAAGGCATGAAGTAGAGATGCCATTATGCTGTGCTGCACACATTCTGTCAAGTTTTGGTTAGGAAACTGAGCTGGTGTCGTACATTCTTCCAAGAAGAAATCTGTGCCAGAAAAATTGATTTAAGAAACAGAGCTAGTGGAGCCCATCCAAAAGAAAATGCGTGTGTCTTGCGGAAATGGATTTTAACACAGCTTCTTCTTGAGCAGTTTTAAAAACAGCCGGTATGCTAATCATACCATTCAAATTTACCAAGGCCTCCTCCACAACCCATTTGAAAGGCAACTATCTTTGAAGTTTGCCAAATTGTGCTGGATTTCCAAAGTCTGTCTTAAGCACATTTTGCCTTTGATCGTGTAAATGCTTGCATGCTGCTCTGTTGGGTGTTCAAGGTGGTTACACGCTCCCAAGTAAGTATGAGAGAAAAGGCACAGGTGCAGATAAGGACTAGGCAGAATAACCTACCAGTCCTTCTGGTGATTAACTTCAAGCCTCTTGCTTGTACAGGGCCATGCAGGAGGTAAAAAAAAGCAGTGTTACAGAGAATACGTTTATCTGAACAGTGACCTTTACCATGCTACCAGGATTCTCACCTGATAGCCACAGTCTTCACTGACTTCAGATGACGTGCGTTATACTCTTGAATAAGGACAGCAACATCACCCTCACTTGTAAACGGCCAGGGCCCTGTTCATTCCTGCCTTTGTTCCTTGCTTTTTATGTTGCACATATAAATATAGCATCTAGTGCCTGCGTGATGCAATATCCTAGCCCTTTCCATGTAACCTTTCAAGTACAGTAATTCTGGAGTGAATTTTCAATGTAGCTTGTAAATGCAGCTAAATGATTCCCTGTATTTAATGGAGCACAGTGCAATGTCTGTAGCATCTGCTGAAAAACAGGAGCAATTCAGTGTGAAATGTGACAGGAGAGAATTCCTGGGCACTTTTCTTTTAACCTTGTTATGACCTCAGCCCTAACCCTACTCACAGTTGTGTCTCCATCAATGGCAACAGTACACAGATTGTCCAAATCAATTTTTTTGTTCTTTTCAAATACTTCTGGCAATGATGTTACTATTTGCTCAGCAGTAGCACCTGGGAGTTGTGACAAGGCAAGGAAATGTGTTTCAGACAAGCCAGAAACAGCACTAAGCAGTTGGATATACACAATCAGATTCTCCTCAACTGCAATATCCAGACAAATAGCAGTGTGAATCCTTAACCAAAGATGGTACTTTATTTTCACATTATCTGATCCTCTGATTACCAAAGTAAACATTGGATTGAAATTTTTTCATGTCACCTATAGTCAGCTATAGAATCGCCTTTGAAAGACTTAGAGCTTACCTCTCTACCGCAGCACGGATTGACCTTATAATGGCCAGAGACTCTCCAGGGGAACTTCTTCAATTTTTGAGGAATATCTGATGATGATGCTACAGTTGCTGCCCCATGCACCAGCTCTGTCTTGCATGCTCTTTATAGTATACGAAGGACAGAAAGGGACCAACAGTGTGCTTGCTCCGTTCTCACCCAGGCCAAGTAAGCCTGGATACAAAACTACAACTGAGTCACTGTTGACTTTCTTACCAAGTACATCTGATACCAGGGACAAAACAAAGAATAAGAGTCTTTGGAAATGGGCATTTTAATTCAGACGCACCACAGGCTATGTTATTAGGAAAAATAAGTAAACTATTTACTATGGGGAGCTGGCTGGGGATTCTCCTGTCCCAGTCAAAACTGATGATGGGACTTCCCACTTCCAGTAGGAAAGCTTTCTTGACTCAGGATAAAAATATGATTTTAAAAAAAAAAAATCTGAAGGGAAGGAGAAAGGGAAAGGCCCTGAAATGGCCTGGTAATAAGAACACTCGTCTAGATGATATTTCTGATTCTACTTCAGGGAAATAGTTGACATGAACTTCATTTTTGGTGACTACTCTTAGGAGCTCTGTTAACTTGGGTATATTTGTCTCCCTTTCCCTCATTCCTCTCTTTTGTATCATAGTGCAGAACATGAAAATTTATCTTGGGGACATCGTGGGGAAAACATTAAGCTCCATTACGTACATAGCTGCATCAGCTTGCTTGCCACATCAAGCTATGACAGTTGCAGAAGTCTAGTTGATAAGTAGATGTACAGATTCCTTGTACCCTCAGAGCTGCTGGTTTTGAACACATTAAAGAAAAGTGTTTAATTTCAGCTCTACAGATGATAGATGCATTGCTCGTTAAATGCAGAAGGATATTGGTGTTTCCTCTTCATACCACTTCTTTTTATTTAGCGGTATCAAATATTTTTGGAAACGAGCTAATTGTTGTGCACAGCACTGTGAAGTACTTCAGCTGTAAAGGGGACAGCTGTGTGCTAAAGAAGACTGATCATGGCTGCATACAGGTGATCAAAGGGTGTGACTGCTTGTGTTAGAAGGGGCCAAATTCTTTTCCCTGCAGAGTAGAGAAGAGGAACCTGTCTGAAACTAACCCATTGCACATGTTAGGCCTCACATACTAATGGCAATTACTGTCCTTTTTATTGGTTGAAGAGCTCGGCAGCTACTGAATGCCTATCCAAGCAGCAGGAAATTAAAGCATCCTTATTTTCATTAAAGAGACTACTGAGGTATTTTAGAGTGGAGAACAAGAGTTCTCATTAAAGTGATGTAAGACACACGATCCCTGCGAGAACATTGAGGCTATGTTTACAGAAGGTTTATCCGCAAGATTTGCAAGGCTCTTTTATTTTTGAGAATTTCTGGGCTGGACACAATTCTTCATATGCCACTGATTAAAAAAAAAATCCTTGTAAATTAATCTATTAAGCTTTTCGGCACCGGAATAACAGTTAGAAGTAGAATATTATAAATCAGTAAATTCAAAACATTTTTCAGTACTTGCACTTCACGGTCCCCTTGTCAGTGCATCAAACAGGTTAGAGCTGTAAGATAATTAAGGAAAAGTTTATAGTATGGATGCAGTGATGTACAGGGAGCTGTAAACTGAGACCTCATCTGCCTTATTTCTGCTATGCTACTTGGTGCTATGCTGCTTCTTTAGTGTCCCTGTCCATTCTTAATGGAGACCTTGTAGCTAATTACCTCTTTACGTGGAAGCCTTTTCCCTTTGCTGCCCATGCTTTAAATTTCAAATATCAAAATGTGGAGTTGGTGGCAGAATCTCTGAAACTATTTTCCTCTTCCTTGCTCTTCTTCCTATACATGACATCCAAGCACATAAACAATGACTTTTAAAACCATTTGCTGGAGCACAGTGAAGTGGCGTATATTAATAGAACTTCTTAAGATGCTTTTCTAAAATAGAGAAAGTGTTCTGAACAATAAAAACAATGTTAATAGCAGTATCAAAAAAGCAGCAGTAGTAGGGACTTGCACAGCATTCTGCCTGCCTCCCACCCCTCCCTACTTTCCTAAAAATAAATTAGATACATGGGGGGGCTCCCAGGATGTTTTTTCAGATTAACTCTCCACAGCTCGGTTCCCTGATATGTCTCTCTGGCAGGAGCCTGTCTCTCAAGCAGAGTTGCCAGCCAGTCAGCCCTTGTCAGGCTCAGTTGGCACTTTTTATAATGAAAACTCAGAATAAAACATAACAAAAAGAAAAAGGGGGAAAAAACCTCCTCTGAAATCTGTGATCACGAAATAAAAGCTAGATACACAGATTAAGCAAGATTTCTGAAAGAGAGGTCTGTCGAAATCAGACAGAGAACAACAGAAATGTAAAGCAAAGTGGTAATGACAAACATGCAGTGTGTGCTTCTTACTAGTTCTATACTGTTCCTTGCTGCTAGTGCCTTCCTTATCTGGTATGAATAGATAAAATACCCACTTTTTCCTGCGAAGTTGGTGGGATGGGCAGCAGGTAGTAGTTTGCATTCTTTTTGGTTAAATGATCCACAGCATTGGCTTCATACTGAAGACCAAGGCGTTACACCAGGTGCTACTACTTTCAGGAGGCAGGTACTAAAGCCAGGTTCAGTTACAGAATCCCTCAGTGTTAGAAGTGCTGGGACCTGACATTTTGTTTCTGCTCTGCATCTTACTCTGTTACTTAGAAATACCTAAGCATCGACTTCTGCAGAAACTTTTTGACAGAACTGCCCATCTAGTGTCACTTGGAACAAAGAACTTGAATGAGAAAGCAGCATTTTGCAAGAAGAGACTGGAAGAGTCCCAAACAAGAAGACAGTGTCACTAAGTCAAGGTTTTTTAATGCCACTAAGATAGCTGTGGAGCTGATGTTGCCAGTTGGCCACGCAGTCCTAAGAATAGCAGTAAAAGGGCTTTAGGAGAGCGTGGAATCTGGAGCTGCATAATTAAACAGAGAAAAATTGGATTTTTCTGGTTGCAGTGGTTTTTGTTGATCCTCCTCACATTTGGGTGGGCTTGTTCTGTAGGGAGAGTTGGAAAATATTTAGGAGAGGGTCTTTCTGCTGAGGAAGGGGAACCAACCATGAGGAGAAATACGTGAAGTTCAGCTTGGGACATAGTGTTCTTCACTGGGGGCTGCCAAGTATCACAGGACTGCAAAGGTGAAGGACCAATATTAGCGCCAAGTTAAATATAGATAACAAACCAGCCAGTTATGCTAGTATGAAATTAATTTCTAGGTTCCTTCATAATACAAAATTCCTATAAAGTAAAGGTCATCCCTTATTCCAGAGATTTATTTTTCAGACTCCAAGCTGTTTAGACTCTCTAAATCAAGGAATGTGTTTATTCCAGGAGCACAGGCTTGTGCAAAGTAATAGTACTGTAGCGAGGCACCTATTTCATGGATTAGGAGACAGCTTGAAATGGAGCGGAGGACTCTCATTCTACCAGATCCTTCTAGAAGGGAGCCAGGTACTTCACTTCAGGAATTAAATCTTTGCTTTTGCAGCTTCAGTTTAGGTGTTTGGGTATTTTGTGGCATGTGTTAATAATCAAAAGTAAAGTGCAAAGGCTGCATTGGCAGGGCTGTCTACTGGACAGCAACGTAGTTATGTTTTACCAAATTTAGAACTTCTTTTCAACACAGAAAGTAAATTTCTGAGGTGATTGAATCAAATTCTAATGTGATCAGTCTAGCAGCTTCCAGAAACTGCTTGCTTTGTCTGCAGAAGGGTGGTTTGCTTCCATGTTATGTGCTAGATTTGAAATTAGCTCCTCTTGACACATTCAGGCAGAATGCAATTCAAACTAAGCATCAAAGAAATATATTTTGCAGTAAGTATTCCTGTACCCACAGCTGAACGATTATCATTTAACAAGGGAGCTCTACAAATTTTTTAATCTGAAACACTTTAATCTGTAATCCCTGGTAGCTGTGGATAGCTGAAGAGAAGCAACATTTAGCAGCAGAATGGAGAAGAAATCTATTTTATTTTCAAATTCAGAGAGACAGATTCTTATAGGTTAGTATTAACTCTGGAGTTACATGAAGCACTTGCAAATTTTTCGCTGAAGTTTCTCAGAACGACGCATTTGTTGTACAGAATGCAGTTTGAATTGTTTAGTGTAAAATGAACTGGTGCAAAAAAGGGTTTCAGAGAAATTACGTGGAAGTCATCACTTCAGAGTACACACATTTTTCAAAGCAGTATGGCTACATCTTGTGATTTTATAATGGATAGCTTCCTTAAAGTCCCAGCTCCTGGAGTCACATGAATATGTGAGAATCTCATTTAAACAAAAAGCTTCAGGCTGTCATGGCTGAAACTTAAAGATTGGTATAAATGTATCTCAAAGGCTTAGAAAGCAGCTAACAAAATGAATCTACGAGTTACTATTTTAATCAAGTGGGATTAATTTTCAGTCTCAAATCATAGAAGACTTCATGTTGGCAATTCTGCTAAGGCATAAATATTTCTCAGCAGAGTTAGAATTTTTACTATAGTATCTCCCAGTAAAAGCGCTTCAGTAGTATCCAGAGAGAACATTCAAGAGCATCCAAAGAACATCAGAGGCAGGCAAGCTGATGCAACAAACTTCTTTGATGTAATTTGACAGGATTTAATATATGAAAACAGTTTAAAATTTTGATCTTGATCATGTGCCTTTATCCACTAATGCTGCCAGACTATTAATTCAAATGTGTACTTTTAGTACTAATGAATGTGTTTAGTTTCTGTTTGTTTCATTTCAGTTGCTATGTTTTTCCCTGATGCTTTTAAAGGAAAGATAAGCTAATGCCATGACTGGTATCTCTGGGAGAAAAAAGTATTATTAAGAAAAAAGTCTTTGATAAAAGATGGCTCAGTATCTTTGACACGTGGAGTGCACGGAGGGGAAGACCTTGTCTCTCTAATGGGAACGCTGGAGAGAAGGCTTTTCAATTTCCAATCATGATGTTACAGAAAGAATATAACTTTGAGTATTTCATAAGTTATTAGTGTTTCTTAAACTTTTTTGAGTGGCTGTGCCAGCACCTGCTAGTAGTTTTAAAATAAGGGGCCATTTCAAAGAGCTATGTGTGTATGGAGATGTAGCACATGGGTTCGTACAGGGTTTCAGCTGACATGCCAGGCAGTGACATGTCACGTCATGAATCAGCCACATCGTGTTACGTGATTTCAAGCTAACAGAACACAACAGGAGTTACATAGTGACAAACACAACCCAACATGACATATCCATGGGAAAATCGGCAAAAAAGCTTCTTAAAGTTGAGTTTCAGGGGTACATTTATTCATCTCCAAAATGCTCCAGAGAAAACTATGAAGCAGTGTACTGAAAAAGGGAGTAATGTAGTGACAGAATTACTAAAGCAGCTTTAATTCAGTGTACAATTAGGAAGAAAGCGTACGTATATAACAGTTCTGGAGAGTATTTTTGTTGTGTTGGGTTCTTGTGAATTTCTTTCTTTCCAAAGGTAGCTCTCTCAGGGCTGCAATCATTCCAGGCCAATGATTATTTTTATCTTTAGCCATGCTAAGAGCTCTATAGACTTCAGGTTACAGCTGTAAGTTAATATATTTTGAATTTAGCTGTTGGTTGCCCCAGTAAATCTTGAGTCCTTCTAGTCTAAACTCTGTTGTTTTTTCTGCTTTGCTTGCAGATCAGAATGACCCCCTTTTGTGCCTACTTCCAATTTTCTTCATCTTCTCTGAAATTATCTTCTTTCCCTTTCTGGGTACTCCGATCCTAGTTTGTGATGTCCACTGCAAATAGAGTCTGCAATTAAAACTCTGGGGTGAATTCATTCATCTCTGTTTGCTTGTTATTCATCATAAATGTGTGGATAGCCTGTGCTTTCAGTGTTCTCTATACAAGGCACAGACCTCATTTGGGGTCAGGGAAATTCAACACATACATTTGGCTGAGAAATGCATATCAAGTAGCATTTCGTTCATGATATCAGAAGTTAAAATGGTGTCATATGACTGTTTGCCCACTACATTTCATGTCTGGATTTACAGTTCTTAATTTCACAGCCTTTGAAATACCAATTTCTCTACACAAAACAAGTCCTCCCAGTGAACTGCAGCTTGTAGGCAGAATGATGTGGTGGTGTAACACCTGGGAGATTCACTACTGTACCAAACAACTGATGTTTATTGGGGCTAGTGGGCGAGGAAGACAACAGTCACATCATTTTGGCTAGCCTAGGCGAGAAAATAGCACAGATAGGCAGAGGCCAGCAGAGCAGAACACAGTAGATACTTTCTCTTCTGCTTTCATTTTAAAATGAGCAAGATGCTCCAGGAGTGCCAGAAGTGGTGAAGCCTAGTTTCATTTGTGACATCTCACAATATTTGGACTCTCGCTGGAAATGTAGAATACCTCTCTCTGGGGGATCCCCTGGTGTCTGTTAAAGTGTGGGTAGGCACTGGAGGCTTCTCCTTAGGGGAGAGGCTTAGAGCGTTCCCCTCCCCTACCCCACTGTTCCTCTACACAAACAGTGGGGGACCTTTGAGAACTTCATCAAACATGATGGAGATTGGCCAGTGTGCTCAAAATGTCTACAGAGATGAAGATTGACAAACATGCATACATGCACACAGACCTCATGTACACACTCACACACATGCACACACACAAGTTTTGAGGGTAAAAATAATCTCGTATTTGGACAGCTCTCAGGGGTTTTACCGGCATCTTGAATTTCAAATGGATGCAGTATGTCTTGCTGTTGCTTTTCCTGCACTGTTGTTCTTCACCCCCAAATGATGACAGTTCAGTGCTGGGTGGAAGGATTCCCATGATAGTATCATTTGGGATTCACTTCGTAAATTGCTCTGGCTCAAACAGAGCAAAATAATGCTATATAAATACATGTTATTACTGGTGAAGCGATAAAATTATCTTATGCTTACCAAGTATTCTAGTGTCTTGTCTTGATCATAATTAACTGGTGACATACACGTTGAGTCAGTGCTCTAGGATTTGTGCCCAGAATAAGTCACAAAAACATAGCAGCTTTAGTATGGGAGAAAAGGATGAAGGGGGCTTTTTTCTCCTCCCTTTTTTTCTTATGGATAAGATATAAAAACTGCCCAGAGCTGGCCCTGTTCAGAAATAGCGAATCAGCCTCTTGGACTTTTTTTTAAGATGTCAACTTCCCTCTCGTATACTTCTGTGAAGACAAAGAATGTCTTAACATCTGTATTGAAGTCATCATTAAAATAAAAGGAGATCTGTAGACATCAGCTATAAATCATCAAGAAATAGCTTGTGGGTAACCTTTGACACAATTGAACCTACTTGAAATGAGCTAGGGCTGGATTCATTGCCTTTAGTGAAGCCAGTAGGTGGACTAAAGGTCTCCTCTCTCTCTCCCTCTCTCTTTCCATCTCTTACAATGTTAGCTTCTGGGAGGTGAATGTGCTCTGGCTGAGTGATGGAAATGCATTTGGATGTGTTCTTAAATAGACATTTGTTTTATGTCTGAAAAGAATAGGCCAATCTTAACAGTGTGATGCTGGGGCTATTTGAAAGGTATTTTTTAAGGCAGTTGTCTTCTTTCAGCTTTACAAAAACTATTTTAACCAATTGTTTAGGCTTGAGGAACAGCATGGAATATCTATTGTGTATGGATGCGTGTATGTTCTACAGAATTAACGGGAAAATGGTAGATAAAAATCTGCCTAATTTTACATAATAGATTTTTGGCATTCTTGTGATCTGACTTCAAATTCATGCTGAGTTTCTACAGTATAACAGAAATACCAGTTTGCAGTTGTTAATTTTAATTTCTAAGATGCTAGGTTTTAAAAGGAGCTGAAAGTGTTCAGCATCTCATGGGCACAAACTATGAGTCTTACTAATGAATCCAGCAATTAGTGGTTCATTGTGCCTGCTAGCAATTTGGCCCCAATACCGGTCCTGATGGTGATTTCATTTTTGCTGGTGTGAATCAGGAATAGGAGCTGAAGCCTATTCACCAAGGGAGGCTGAATACTTCTTCAACACTGTTCTGCCTGTAATCTGCATTCAGTACTGACAGCAGCAAATAAAAAAGAAACTACAATATATTTCAATTTTTATTATTATGGTTGATTAATATGTTCATTAGGATAATTATATAATATCAATAGTACTTATTAAACTTAAAGGGTTGTAAATGGTGGTGTCCCCATGCAGTTAGATAAATGTATACATGATGTATGCCCAGTTTGCATAGAAGAAACCCTTTTCATAGGTGAAAGGATGTATTTTCTCCAATTTTCTAAGTAGAGAATTGAGACAAAAGAGGTGGTCCTTCACTTTCTGTAGCCATTTGCACTTGTGCAAAACACTAAAATTTATATTTGGTAATTTTTATCGTAACTTCGCAAAGAGTCAGTGACCGTGTGCAGAAGATTAGATAATGAGTGACTCATTTAAGTTCACAGAGAAAGTTTGTTGGAAAGTCAGGAACTGAACCTGAGTATCTTCGGCATGACCTAAGGAATCAGCAATAAAAAAAGGCATGACTGTGGCACAGGAAAAGCAATGACCCTTTCCAACAGGTATACTTTTGAGTAGTTAACCCCATGTATGTGATTACAGATGGGGTATAAATATTAAACAAATTCTTCTATGAGTGCAGTACTCAATGATGGAGCATGTGTTTGCTTTGAACATTCCCTGCAGTACGTTAGACTCCCTCCAGTTTCTGGAACTGCTGATTAGATTTCATCTTACTGCTAAAGGGAGGTGAAATGAAAAAATATCCAGCAAGACAGGGTTGTAAAATCATTTTGATTTTAGTGATCTGGAATGTTGTTAATAGCATGCAAGCATTAAAGACGGATGAGTTTTGTGTTGATAGTTTCCCCTTGAAAAGCTTTTAGTTGGAAAAACAAATTGTCAAGCAGGTCATATCTACAGTTACAAAACACATTTTGACAATTTTCTTACAGTTGTATATATCTATAAATAAAAACAGTGCATGTTATCTTTGCACTACTTACTTGTAGTGCTGCATACATTGCTGCCTCTTAGTGAAAAATCTACCTGGACTACATAGAGATATCCAAAGTCAGAGAAAGCACAGGTGGTTTTTGAAAAGGAATTTCTTAGCCCACTGCCAGTTGTCCAAGCTGTTTGAAATCTCTTTTCTTTCAAGCTCTTTTGACTTGTTTCTTCTAAAGTTTTCAACAGCTGGGGTTTTTTGGTTTTGTTCTTTTTTCCCCTGAATCTTAGAATCCGTGCAGCATCTTTGCTTCTCCTGCCTGACCACAGCAGGAGGAGGGGTCTGTTGCTAATTTGTTTTGATACGGTACACTTTGGTCTGTATTCTTTTTGAAATTAATTCCTTTTGCAGGTGTGGGGTTAGAGGTGGTGGTGTGCTCCCAGCGAAGGTGTCATCCACCACAGAGAGGAGGTGGGAGGCTTTGATCAGTGTGGCTTCTGTTTTCCTGTTGTTCATTTAAAATGTACCAGTTTGTAATGCTGTTTGGCTTTGCAGGTCCTTGTTTTATTTCCTTCCAAGTCCTTCTCCGTCCTTTCAGGTTTTGTTGTTTTCATTGCTGTTCATTCTGCTTAACATTTACTGGGGATTATTCATTGGAAGGTGGTGACCCCAAGTTCAATTAAGGCAGCAAACAAAATCCAGTCTAATGTCTATTTCCATTTTTTAAACAGCCTTGTTATGGGTGGGAGTGTGCATTATTAAGGACACAACACCACACGTTTGGACTTCTGGGTTTTATTGGGACAGAATTATATAGCAAGGATTAAAAAAAAAAAAAAAAATCTAACCAAGACCCAAGCTACAAGGCATCATGCTTCAGGGCATGGGCCACTCCAGTTTCTACCCAGCACAAGTTCAGGAATACATGCCACAGATCAAACTGTCTGACAGCTATGTACTTTTTCTGGCAACTTCTTTTGAAGCAGCTGGACATTTTAGGAGCTTCAGTGCAGTATCAAAAAGAAGCCAAAACATTGGTCTGAGTAAGAGTGGCAATTGCTCTGCTCTTCCTTATGACTCAGCTGTTTACTCACTGTGTGAGATTAGGCAAATCATTTAGCCACTTTGTGCCTTATTCTTCCCATTTGTAAAATAAGGCAAAAGCTGTCAGAGTCATCATGATTTTTAATTAATATTCCTGTGGTACACTGGAGAAGTGATTTTTTTTCCCTCTTGCACTTTACTACTTGCCATGTATTTCAGTGGGGGCAGTTTGGAAGAAGCATTCTTTCTAGGAAGAATCCTTCCCCTCCTGTCCCCCAAAATTTTGTGATCCTTTCTAATGATTTTTATGTCATGTAAAGTGATTTGCATGGTTAAAAGCATGAAAAATGAGTTGTTGTCTTCTCCTGAAGTTCTGCAGTATCCGCGTCAATCCCTGCTGACCTGTGCCTAAGTCACTCTTCCTGCTTAGCAGCTGGCTTGAGCCTTCTTAGAGAAGCGCTTTGTTAATAGCATTATAGCAAATAAATAGATACAGCAGTGATGTGAGAAATACAGCTGAACAATAATTATTAGAAGCAAAAAGCTAACAACAGGACCCAACTTTGGCATGAAGTATGGACTAGCAGAATCCCAAGTGGCTAGTCTCTCTGCACTGGCTCATGATTTATCTTTACTCAACATGGACCCTTCTCATTTCAGGCCAAACCTGGCAGGATTTGCTCAGAACAAGCTTCGCTGAAGTTTTTCTTGTAAATGAGGCTACTGAGTTAAATTTTCGCTCACTCAGAGATGCAGAATGAGAAGGAGCTTTTGCATTATGAGGTGCAAGCAAATGCTAAAAGCTCTTTGCTCCTGCGATTTTGTTCCATGCTGTACTGCACATCCACACACTGGGTCCTAAGCAGTGTGTTGAGCAACTCTCACTTCTGCTTGTTTCAATCTAACAGCAGAGCAAATGCCCAAACAGCAGAATAATGGCAATAGGAGTGAGTCAGTTACTTTTGTATGGATGAAAATGAATGTTTGAAGTTTGGATCTGCGTTGGGATAAGCATCCATAAGTCGTCAGGTTTCCCTAGAGGCTGTGTGACTGAAAACTCATGATCAAGCAAAAATAGCCTAGAAATCTCATACCAGCCGCTTTCCTCAAACGCGTTGTGCTATTTGTCTGTGGAGATTACCAGGAGACATCACAAGGATGGTGGGCGTTTTGGCAGTCCAAAGCCAGCCAGAAGCTACAAGTATGGTTTGGAGGATGCTCCTCTGAGGATTTGAGAAACTAAATGAATGAATTTGGGGTAAACACATACCAGTCTGCTCATTTTGCTAAGCTGCATGCCCTGGTGTATTCTGTTGGCCAAACAGCCTGCCTTGTGCTCCAGGAGACCCCAAAGGGCTAGGTCCCAGTGCAGCACTTGTCTTTCCTGAAGACTTTTAAAGAGTTGCTCTTAGGGTTCTGTGTGCAGAGGGCTGACCAGTTGCTACATAAAATTAAGGCCTTTGCCCCAGGTCATCGTTGGATGTAGACTTTGAAGAGGAGTTATGTAGCTCTCTCCACAGACGCTGCTTTTAGGCTGCCCTGCAGCTGAAACAGCCCACACTCTTCCATGTCCAAGCTAGCTGGAGGACTGAAATGATCCTAGACTTGTTTGGCATTTGGTCCTGTTACTTCAGCGTCTGTATTCTGTGGCTCATAGAACAGAGCAATACTACAGAGTAAGCGCTGTGCATCGGATAAAAAGGTTGTGGGGAGGAGGGGAAGGCATCCAGCTCCTAGGGCCTTCCATGTTTATAGGCAGGTCATTTTGCGTGCTCCTCTTTTGTTCTGCCTATATCTGTCTGTGAATCCTGTGTGCAACTTCAGGAAACAACAGTAATACAGAGGGAAAACCACCCAGCAGCTCTCTTATTTTACTGTGACAACATGTGGACTAGACAAAATCAAAGCTTGGGGTTTCCAGGGCAGCAAATTAGTCTTTGTAACTGCAGACTTCTTTCCTGGCAGCTAGGCTTCCTGTGAAGAAAAATGAAAGGGGAAGATGTTAGGGATCTTTCTGAGAGGACAAAGTCCCCAGAGAATATCCTCACCGAGAGCCCCTAGTGTTGTAAAAAAGGACCAGGGAAAAATCCTGTCTGTCCCTGGTACTATAGAACAGATTAAGTTGGTGTGTTCCTGCACCACTTTTCCCCATGAACGGGAATGGAAACTGTGCAAGAATACTCTCAGTGTATAAATCAGCATTTGGGAGTAATTTATTCCTTGAGTAATCCCGTAAAGGAAGCCGATGAGAGAACAAAAAGAATATTTGTCACAAATATAAAGCAGCTCAGTTCCCCCCTTTGTTTTGAGTCCCATGAATAGGAGTATTTGGGCAATATCAGTAAAGTCTGGAAGTCCTGACTTTGGTTGGGTAACATGTGCTGATTCCAGAAAGTGTCTACTTTCTGAGAGGAACACATTCAGGGAAAAATACTCAGCATAGCAACACCATAAAAAAAATCTGCTCTGGGTATAGATAGAAATCCAGGCTGAGATGTTTCTGCAGCTATCACAGAAGGAAAAGTCTGTGCACTTTGCAGGATCAGAAGGAAAGAAGGCAGTTCGTCCTACTATTTGCCCCCTGCCTTGTCTTTGGTACCTTTTCTTTTCCTTTCTAGCTAGAGTCTAGTTGTACTTTCTGCTTTTGGTGCTAAAACTCATGGGCAAGAGTCGGATAAACTGACTTCTCTGAACCTGAAGAATAATTCTGTTGTGTTTATTATGATATCATAACCAAGATGCCTGTTTTTATGTCTCCATCTCTTTTTCTATGTAGTTAGAGAAATTTCCACCTTTGCAGGAAGGGACACATTATTCTTAATCAAAACTTGAGAATGTGGCAGGAGGAGGTACAGCTGCAGATGAGCATTATCTAATTCACCCATCCTGTCATGTGAACATCCCTGCTTAATTTAATACAATTATTTCATCAGTGAGGATAATATCAGCAGCATGATTCATTTATACAACATGTTTCACAACTGCCTTTACCTCTCGGCTTCTTATTATCACTACTGATAATTTCACCATGAGTGGCTTCAGAGGAAGGGGAGGGGATGTGAAGGAAGCTGCCAGTGTCTTTGTGCGAGTGCGTGGACAACTGTAGTCTTCAGGGACAGTCATGCCGAAAGATTTTCGTTGCGTATGTGCTGTTGCACCTTGGTTTCTGATACACTTTGGTTAGACATTTCTGGATGAGCACAAGACTGAATGGATAAGCCACTGACTGGCTGCATTGTTCAGTGGGCAACAATAGCCCACTGTCCTCTGCCCCAGACGTGCCAGTAAGTGCTCCATATTTTGCATTTCTGTTGAAATGACAATCTCCACAAAACAGAACCAGGGCGGGGGAATGAGGCTTTGTTTCTAGTGAGGTGGCCGAGGCATTCTTTTAGAAACCCCCTCTCTGGCTTCTTATTTCTAACTGATTTGGCTGTAATTTGTACTGTCAAGGTCATTTAAATAGGCAGCAAGATGTGGCGAATGTGTTCCCAGAGGTCATGAAAAGCCTCTTTAGTAGAGCATGCTAGGCTGTGCTTATGCCAGGTCATTTAAGCACATTTGTATTGCCAGTCAGATGATACCCAGAGTAGTTCATGATTTTGTAATAAACCGTGCAACCTGGACCTTCAGTGTGTGCCACAGTGGGATACAGCACTTGGATTTAAATGACAGTACAATAATTCAGTAACTGTATTTTAATAGTATACTAATCTTTAAAATATGTGAAAAGAAGTGAGATTATGAAATCCAAATGAATTGTCTGGGTTCTTCCCCACAACTGCCCTTTTTGTCTTTCTCTGTGACTGGTTCATTCATCTGAGCTCTCAGTCTTTTATTCAGCTCTTGGTGTTGAAATAGTGCCATTTTTAATAAACGGTTTAGAGAGATTCTCAAAATCAGATTTTATTCCCTTCTTTTTCTGTATTCATTCTCCATAAAGATAAATTAACCTTTTATCATAGGAGGAAGTAAATAGAGACAGCATGATTGAAAGATTAGAAAAGACACCATTTCAGCCAACTATTTGCAACATAGGTGACTGCAAGTCAGAATTCCTGGGTCTGTCTGAAACTCTGCCACTACGTTACTGTATGACTGTGACCAAATCCTTTCCTTTTTCCTCTCTTTTTTCCTCCCATATTAATAAGCACTTTGTGTTTACCTAGCATTTTACCTTTTCAAAGGACCATACAAACCTTATAAAAGCAGCGTGATGTACACTCAACTTAGCAGCACTTATATTTAGAGATTTCCAGTGTCTGATGCTTAAATATAAAAGCTCAAAGTTACACAAATCCAGCTTGAGTAAAGCTAAAAAGTACAGCTCTTGAATATTTTGTTTACCCCCAAATTCTGGTGTAGATGAAGGGTTTTTCTTTCTTCCCTCATATGTCTAGAGATCAGCTGGGAAAAAAATCTAGAGCAAATCAAGGATTTAAAGTTCCCCGAGCTCCAAAGTTTTGGTTAATGACAGTCTTCCAATCCTGGGAAGGAAACCACCAGCTCTTCCTAAAATGGCGACTCTTCTGACACTGCTGTGATACAGGGGATGGGAATCTCTTTACCAGTGCTTTGCTTTTGCTGCGGGTACTTCATTTTATTAGCCCTCCGTCGTGTGTTTTCGCTTATGCTTTATTCTCTACATTTATTCTTTTTGTGTGTGTTTTGTTTTGTGAGACAAATGCACTACTTTAAAGGAAACATTTCATAACCTTTAATCATGATCATATTTTACTTTTCATCACATCTATGTTTATATTATTACAAGCCTTTTGGGTCTTAACGTCCTCTGGTCTAAGCATTAATCATTTTGGCTGATATATAAAGAAATGTTTGACTTTGTTTAACTTTTTAAAAATACTGGCTTGAAAAAAAAACCCTTATCAATGGCATCTTAGAGTAACTGCATGTCAAAAAAAGGCAAGGACCAATCAATACTGAGCTTTCTCTAATAAAAACTAAGTGCAGGGAGTAGCTCTAGATTCTGTGATCCCACTGTACAAAATCGAATCTCCTGGCTCTTGAAAGTTTCCATCTACCTGGAGTGAACATGCTACATCTGGGGTTTTTTCTCTTTATTACTCTTATTTGCCCTAGCTTTCATGCTGCGCTTACACACAGCCTTGATATAGCTGAGAGTGAAGCCTGCTAATCTATAATGTGGCGGAATGTTAGCTGGGAGATTTTATAGTTAAAAGTACAGGTAGGCCAACACCTAATTCTTGTCATGGTTACGCAGCCACAGATCAATAATGAAGACTGTACCATTCTTGATTTAAACTGGAAGAGCAGAGAATTTTGAATTTATGTCCCCAGATGGGAGAAAGAGTAAAATGGCTCACTGAGTATAGGAGTGAAGATCCTAACAGTCATCTTCACACTTAACACAATTGTATATTATTACCTGTTTCCCAGATATTTAGACTCCCATGGAATAAATCAGTGTAGTTCCACTGTGGTAAGGGAAATTACTTAAATTATTATCAACTCATGATCCTACATAGGATTTCTAAACTCTCTGACTGAATTTTTAATGTATTTGACTTCCAGCGAGGATTTGAGAATGCTCTTTGAAATAACAGAAGTAAAAATGTTATGAAGACCAGACAGTGAAGTAATACGATTTTGTAAATACACATAATAGCTGAAAATTGTTTACTTATCCTCCTTTATGAGAACCAAGCTTCTGTGACCTCCGATTAATTTACCATTAGCCTGAATACACAATGAAAGTGAATGAAGGGGCAATTTGGAATGACATTTATCAGCTCTGGAACTGTCGACTTCTGTTATTTCCACAAGGCCTTATACTTTTTGGCTCCAGAGAAGGCTGTGCTGACTTGAATGAAGAAGATCATTCTTACTACCAAGAATAGTTACAGCACAGACAGCTTCATTGCTGGATGCCTATGATGGAAAAAACCACCTCCCCCATTTCTAACTTGCATTAAATGAGACGAAAACCACTGTCCTATAGTGGATGTGCACAAGACCTTGCCTTCACACCAGGCTAAAAAAAAAGGAACAGAAGAACTGAGGAAAGGGAGAAGGAGTGAGGGAAGGGAAGGAAAGAAACTTTATAGGGACAGGGTAGCCAAGGGATTGAGTCAAAAGGATGAGACTGAAAAGAGTCGTTCAACACGAGGATGCAGGTTGGAATCCAAGCTGACTTTGCAGCGAGGGAGAGCCATTGACATCAAGGACTGGTTGCTGCTCCGTGTAAACCAAAGTGCTGCTCTCGGTCAGATTCCCAGTGGCCAGAGAGCACACTGCAGCTTTTACTGCCATATCTGAAACTAATCGGCCCCTTTTGCTGAGACTTAGAACAGAGGTCAAGAATTCAATCTACATGGAAACTAACCCCCCTTGGATTGAACCGAAACAAGTCTGTGGGCAGGTTGGCTTTGCTTCTGATACTGTCTTCCAAATAAGTGACTTTGCTCTTCAGGGATCCTTGTCTGGCACAGGGTTGCTGTGTTTGGTTGGTTCGTTGGCTAGTTTGTATTTACACTTTTATGCAACTATCTCAGTACTGATTTTACAACATTATAGTTGCACTGTTGTGGGATTACTTTTTATTTTAAATTGAAATCAGTGGAACAGCAGAGCAAGTCTCCTTCCATTTGGCTAGTAGGTTAATCTATTTTATTCTAATACAGATGGATTTGTATTTCTGTAAAGTAATGGATACCTTCTTAAAATGTCAAATGCTGGTTGAACTGGGTGACATTTTTAACCCCGAGGCTTAAGTCTCCTAGAAGATCAACAGAACTCTGCCTTCTAGGTGCCTAAGTCACTTCTGAGAATACAGAATATAGGCTTCTAAGGCAATTTTGTGCATTGATTTTTTTCCCCATTATTTTATGCACAAGTTGCACCTAGGACAGCTTAAATACCACTTTAAGGATGACAGCTTTGTTCATGATGTCCCTGATATGTTTATCTGCTAAGCTTTAATTTATTTTTAACTATGGCTATTACAAAAGTGTAGGAATAATCAAATATAACAAAAGTGCTTTGCTCAGAGCTTGCTTCTTTAAGGTAATGGAAAAGTTCTACGACAGTGCGTTGTAGAATTGTCCTGTGTTTGGAGACATACATCTACATCATACTTCCACAAGCGACAGGCAACTATAAAATTCCTTCTTTACTGCAGCACACCACCCTCTGTGGAAAAGAATCAGTATTATATGATAGTAGTTAAAGATACCTTAGTGGTAACAGTAAAACACTCAAACATTATGAGTCTAATTCCAGTCAGCTTTGCATTGCTGTAAGTCAGGAATAATTCTATAAAACTGAATGTACTTACAACTTAGGGAGATCAGAACCAGCTTCTTCAGTGCCTAGAGCCAAAACCCAGTTGTGTGATGTAACGCTTCCTGTAGCTAAAGGACGGCTGTCCTAAGTCACAGTGTCAGAGGAGAGCTAAGTTAATATGTGATGGTTGGATCTAATACCATATCCATTAGTTGTGGTTATTTAAAAGTCAGTTAAAATCACTTCTAAAATATCTGACTTGTTGAAAAGCTTTTTCTCCTGTCCCTGGGGTTTTTTTTTTCCCTTATTGTATTTTATTTTGGTCAAAAAAAAAATACATGACTTAGAATTTTAATGTGTTTTATAGCACTGTCTGTTACTCTGTGTAATCAAGCCAGGTTTAGGAATAATTCCAGTTACCCTGCAAAAAATGTCACCCAATTTTTCTATTTTTGCATAATAATAATTATTGAAATGTTGGAAGTTCAGTTCTGCAGAAGATTAAGAACTCTAGGCGCTTACGCAGAATTACCCAGGTTATTGTTTCAAATTTTGTGGGAAGAAAGGGCTCTCTTGTTGTGGTGGAAGAGAAGTACTTATTTCCTATGATATTTTTGTGCTTGGAATTCTAAGCTTGGGAAGTTCAGAGGAAAGCACACAAGTTAAAGAAAAAAGAAGAAAAACAAAAGATCAACAAAAAAACCCAACTGAAAACCCACTCACTCAAACACGTTTGCCTAATTTGGGTGGTGGGTTGAATTTTAAGTGAAAATGCTCTTCAGTTATTTAATTTATCTATACCAAGTTTAAAATAACAAAAAAACATAACTGTGAAATTGCTCTTCATTTTTATCATAAAAGCATATATCTTGTTGATGTGAGTAATTTCTTCAGAGACAATTCTTACATACAAACTGCAAATGGAGGATGTTCTCTGATCATGTCATGCTAATTTTCCAGTTTATCAGTCATTTCAGTTCCAAACTGGAATGACAAGATGATATCACATTTGATCTTAATATATATCGTACAACTTTTCCGGTTTAGAAGTTCATATGAGCTGAAGACAACTGTCTTTGCTTGGAGGGTGTTGTGCCAACAGCAGTTTTTTAATAACATTCTTTTCTCTTCTGCTCATCGTAGGATGAAGTGGCCCAGCCTCTGAACCTTTCAGCCAAACCCAAGACATCTGATGGCAAGTCTCCCACATCACCCACCTCTCCTCATATGCCAACTCTGAGAATAAATAGTGGGGCCAGTTCACTAAAGTCCTCTGTGCCAGCAACTTTAGCTAGTCCTTCGGCCAGAGCTAACACAATAGGTAAGCTCAGTTTCATTTGTCCCTCCTCATAACAATTAATAGGTGTTAATGGGAAGTGGGCATTTATCAGCCAGTGCCAGACAGCGGTCTATGAGCTGTCGCAGGTTGACCATAATACTACATTTGTTGATGTCAGTGAAGAAACTCCCACAGACTTACTGTTCATGAAGAGCATCTTAACTTTTACAGACTCAGAAAACAAGGACCTGTGTTACTTCAGATACTGCTTTATCAATAAAAGTTAATAAATGCTCTTTATTTAATGGCATACATTGAAGACAGCAACCTGTCTAATGGCAGGCATTAAAGACCCACGATATTGTACTGTCATCTAAAAGTGATGGATAAACTTCAAAAAAATTCCCTTTAAGTTAAAAGTCTACATATGCAAATACATCTTTGCAAAATTACAGGTTCAGTCCTTAGTCTGCTAAAAAGCTGCATGAAGCATTATTTTGCCATGGTCTAATAAGCAAAACAATCACCAGATTCATTCAAAAAAACAAGTTTGATGTTGTATCTTGCAAAAAGTCCTGACTGGTTGTTTTTAACATTGTTCCAGAAAACCGTTAATTCTTCCTCCTGCCAAAATTACCTCTTTGCCTAAAGACTACCTAAATAATAACAGTCTTGGTGATTTTGCAAGTCTGGTGTGTTAAAGGGACTGCTCTTTGTGTGTATAAGTAAAATGTGTACACACCCCATTCTTCATCCTTGTAGCTGAAACATTTTATTCCATGAAGTGATTGAATATAACCTGAATTAAGATTTCAGCATGTAAACAAACTCGGTTTAGGGAATTAAGTGAGGTGGATAGTTGTACCTTTGCTACTGTGTGTCTAATTGCTCCTGAAGCATCTCCTGCTGGCAGCTTTCAGGGATGGTACAGAAAACAAAAGCCATAGGTCAAACCTATCAGAAGCTGTTTCTGTGATATCTCAGTGCTATGCAGTAAAATCTTTTTGTGTCTCTATGGGTCTCTCCCAAGCTCATTGTAGTCCATATTCCACCTACACAGACACCAGAAAGACCCATAGTTATGTCCAAAGATCAAAACAGATCTAGCTTCCACTGTATTACCCTCCCACTGTGCATACATGATTATTGCTACTGTTGATGAGAGTTACATATATCAGACAGGGAGTACGCTTCTATGCCTTTTAGAAAAGGAAATAACTTTATTTAGTATTATGTTACAATTATACAAATATTTTGTAAATATCACATTGTTAATTGTCAATGTATGTAGTATTATTATTAACCCTGCACTCTTTAACTGTGGTAGGTAATAATGTATTTCATCTTTAATTTGTTTGGCCCTACTGCTCTCCATGTACAGTGAGTGCATTGAGTTTCAATTTTTTCACATTAAATTTTTTGTCCTTAGTAGAGTAAGCACCACATTTAGATGTGGAGTTAAGCATCTGACCTGCATCACAGTGGCAGGATATCTCGTGTTCTCTCCTCTGCAATCTTCTTTCCCTACATACCTGCTTTTTTTCGTAGGTGTGAGACCCCTGCAATTTACTTCTTTTAACAAAATGCAGATTTTGAAATGCTGTACCTGTAATGAGTGATAATGTAATTGGATAAAAGCTGTGAGGATGAATGGAGCTTTAAAGGTCACTCTTGTAAGAAGAATTAATGTGTTATACCATTAATAAACCATGGAAAACTGTGGAGCAAAAGATAACATACTTAAGTTATTGTTAATGACATAGAGTTCACTGCTGTATATCTCTCGGCTACAAATATAGAAAGTGACTTTTTGAGGTTGCTGAGCAGTATCACTGTGCATACTGTATATATAAGATAAGCAGTCTTTAACTGGTGCAGGAGCTGGATGGACATAGCCTACTTCTAACAAAGGTTTATCCTTTAATGGAGGACTAGAAGAACGAAAGGCTTGTGAGCAGCCTGCGGAGTCTTTTCCTGCTAACTGCTAGGTCAAATCCAACCAAAGTTAGAGCAAGTAAAACTCATTACCATGTTGAAACCATTTGGTGATCTTAAAAAAGTGAGCATGAAATTTCAAGTCACCCACCAGTAGGAGCTACGCCACAAAAAATTTTTTTAGCATTTTGAGCAAAGGTACTAAGGTCCCTAAAAACGGCAGAGAAACTGGATCACTTTTTCAGCTCGAGAGATGAATCCCTGTACAGAAAGTCACTGGGAAACATATAGTCAAACAGTTACTTCCACTATCTGAATGATCTGAGCTGTCAACGCAAGGCGCAAGTTGTCTGTCCTAGGTATGCACAGCCCACCTGGCTGGGATGCAGTTGAGCTGTCGCTTTTCACTGCCACTAACTTCAAATTAAAACCGTTCTCTGAAGGCAGTTCTTCAGACTGCTTGGTTCCCCTGGCATGGAGAAATGCTCAGGTATTGTTCAGTTGTCTCTGGAGGATGTAAACTTACAGCGTCCTGTGATTAACGGTATAGCTGTATTCGGGCATACAGATATGTAGTCCTTTTCTAGAGCTATCCTTACAGCGTATAAATTATGCTACAGACTGAGCAGTCACAAATGTCATGGCTTCATGTATGACTTTAAATCCAAGCATCTCTTTTCGGGAACAGGCATATGTCCGTGTACTAAAAACAGAAACAACTTCTCTCTGTCCTTTGCCATTATCTGCGACATCTCTATGCTAGTTTGGCAATCCTTGTAACTAAGTGCATTTTATGTGATGCAGTTCCCCTCTCTGTCAATAATTCACCACCTACCCTAAACAACAATAATTTACATTCAACTCGCTTCTATATTAATCATTTCCCTGCACACCAGCATCTTGGCAGCTACTGAAAAACATAAGGAGTGCTTGCTTTTATTCACTGTCATGTGCCAAACTGTCTCAAAGATAGCAGTATCCAGGAAAAGCCAAATAGTCTGGAGAAGGGCATGAATTCCAGTTCCTAGGCACATTCGGCTGTATTACAGATTGAAAGTATTATACCTAGCCTAATCAAGAGCACAACCAGCAGTAATACCACCGTTTGTTTGTTTGTTTGTTTGCTTCCTTTTTAATTTATTCTGACTACATGCAAGCTTGATCAGTAACAGATGCAAAGTGGGGAAGAAACTAAGCAAGTTGATAAAATGGAGGTAAAAAAAAAAAATCAGCTGGTAGCCCTGTGCTGGTGCAGGTTATATCCTTCCTTCTGCTGGGAAAGCTGGAATTCCTGGAATTCCATTGGCTGGGAATTACTGAACTGGGTCATTTGATAAAAGCAATGTGGATCAAGTTATTTCATACAAAACTCTCAGGGTTCCTGGGTATTTAGCCAAAAGCTAACTGTTAGTACAATTAACAACAGTCAAACCACACAGAAACTTTTCTTTCTAGTTTTTGCGCGCCATGGAACATGGGAATACCAGTCCCATTCTGTCTGCAGTCTAAAAAAACAACAATAAAAACCCAAACCAAACTAAAATCCTGACAGCAGCGCAGCACTGAACTAATCTGACATCAGCTTCTTCCCCTGAAATGTTTTAAGCAGCAAGACAATGTCCTACGTTTTTTGGCAATCAGCAGATCAGATAGAAGAGTCTAGCAATACAACAAGGATGTGTAATCTGACATGATTAGACAAGGCTCTTTAGGAACAGAACATTCATAATTGAGACAAAGAAAGAGTATTAATAACACTTTCCTAACACGGCAGTTAGCCATTTTATATTTCCTTTCTTTAATCTTAGTGTTTTTCAACAAATCATGGGATTTAATAGCGTGTTTTGGCAGATTAGAGGATTTATGGCCCAGATGTTTTTTGTTCTAAAAATGGATTAGGGTGTAAAGTTTGCTGGAATCCATGGAACATGTTGAGGCAAGCCGGTCATTTTGTGTGTGATTAGTGCCTGCCTTCTGTCTCACAGTCCCTCCATCTGTCACAATTCACCAATGGATCTGGTTAGATTTAGCCTCATGTCACAAACAGAAGTCCCTTTTCTGGGCAATTTCATATTACAGATTCATTTTATGCCGGTTTTATGCCCTAGTTAAAAGACAGAAAGAAGAGTGTGCATGCACGCGCGTGCGGGGATGTGGAGGGGGGAGGGAGATTGATAGATATTAGCCTCTCCTTTAATGTTTGAAAAATAGACTGGGGCTTGGAGTCTCCCATCAGTATTCTATCCTACAAATCACATGCAGATCATAATAAGTATAATCTACAGTACGCTAAAGGAAAAAAATGACAGTGTCACATTTAAAATTAAATAGTATTAGCTGTGCCGGTGATGCTTGTAACATTTTAAAAGGAAATAATTCAGTGACTACTAAGGCTAAGCCCTAGGCTGTGAATTTGCAGCAAAACAGTGGACATTTGACCTACTATTAGCAGCATGAATAGGAGTGGGAATGTAGGTCCGTGTAGCTGTGGTTTCTTATACATTTCTGAATGACAGGTGGTGGTGGAGAGCATTCAGTGGATGAGGTTTCTCTTCCCAGCCATTATGCATTTCATATCTATAGCAAACCACCGCCACCTGTGGTTTATTTTAATGTATTCACAAGTTTTAAGAAGGGGAAGAATGAAATGGTCTATTTTTAAGAGTTTGGGATTGCTGGCATGATCAAAGCTTCCCCTAACTCTTATCCGGTTACATCCTGCTGCATACAAACCGCAGGACTAACCTCTGCAGCGTCAGGGAAATGCTGAAACTAATGGGATCAAATATCAGGACGATGATTTTGGCACTGAGGTTTCTCATGCTTTCTATCCAGGTGGCTCTATCGTAACAGTAACAGAATTACAAAGCATGGACGGGTTTCTGGGCATTACCTGTTAACTCTTTCTCATTAATAGTGATAAACTATTGGTGCAGTTCATCGATGAAAGCTAAAGTGTTTTCTTGTAACTTTCTTTTTTTAAGATATCCTTTCTTCTATCACGTCGTCAGGTTATTTAAATGACCACGATGCTGTTACTAAGGCAATCCAGGAGGCCCGACAGATGAAGGAGCAACTTCGGAGGGAACAGCAGGTGCTGGATGGGAAGGTGGCCGTTGTGAATAGCCTGGGTCTCAACAACTGCAGGACAGAAAAGGTGAGTTTCCAAGACTGCCGTTGCAAAGGGTCAGAGATTGCTTTTGGCTCGCCTTGGAGATACGTAGGTTCTTCCCCCCTTTTTTTCCCTCATTTTTCTTGCTCTATTTTCTTCTTCCCAATCAGTTTTTAAAGAGAATAGTTGCTTCTTTCAAAAAAAGGGAAAGGCAAAATGAAAACCACAACCAAAAGCTGACATGAGAGACCTGGGGACCCCTGGGGGAGAGGGGGGAGGAGGAAGAGATAGTTAAAGCCCTCACGAGAACTTTGGAGGCCACTAATTCTCTGTTCCAGCCTGTCAACGTGTATTATGAGAAGGTGATCTTGGAAATCTCTGGGTCTAAGTGGAAATCTTGCTTTATGGAAATGCTTACATGTGTTTGTGAGATGAGCTGGATTTGAAAATATTCAAGCTTCTTTAGGAACATAAGCTTTGCTGATACTCAGGCTCAGCTTCTGGGTATTTAGCCTTGTGAGGTTGTCATATATGATATTTTGTGACCATTGCAATGTAGCACTGTCATGTCACGTTAGATGACTTAACAAAAGTGAAAAAAATGCAGAATTGACAACACAAACTGCACCACATATTCGCAGTGAAACTTAGAGGCAGCAGAATGTATGGGCCTTACCACCTTCTGCTTTTGAACTGGCCTGTGAAGCTGTGCTGTAATAGAATATCAACAAAGTGAATATTCACTAGTAAAATGTGTATGTACTGTAACCGTCGCATAAGTCAGAGAGGTTGTGATTTGCTGCTTTTCTCTGGAAATACCTGATGTCTTTCCGTGCATTGCCCTGGCTTATGGAGGATAAATAGACCTGCCAGTCCTTGCTGCCACATTTATAGTGAGCTGTCCTTATAATACAGCCACCTAAGATACGCATCCAAATCCTTGTGTGTGTCTCAACATCATATGCTTAGCAAGACTTTTTCCTCAATTCCTCTCCTCCCCTGCAATATTTTCTGAGGTGATAGAGCCTTCATCATGCAGTATAACCAAGATGACCGTTGTTGCATTTGGTGTAAACTGAATTTTATTGAAACCACTTCTAGTGGCTTTTCACTGTAAGGCCTTGTGTGAATCACTGAGATAGGCAGATAAATAGAATGAATAAAAAAGATCAGCTATTTAGCAGAAACTTGAAAGTCAGTCATCCTAGGAAGCTTGTGAGTCAAACAATATTGTCCAGAATGAGCAGATTGCTAATTTGGATAGCTTTCCATTTTCCCTGTTTTTAGATGGAGTTTGATCAATAAGCTGTGAGAAGCCAGCAGTCTGGGTAATGAATGTTAAATGTACATGTGAGTCTCTCGCTACTGTACTTTTTTCATCAGCCTATCCCGGGTGTAAGTGATGTCGAAATGACTCCAATTTCATGCACTTTCTTGAGAGGAAGGGGAAGGAAAAAAGAGGTCAGTGTAATAGGTATCTGGCAGTACATACAATCTCTCTTAAAAGAGTAAGAGCACTGGTATGGGGAGAGAGAAAGAAAGAGAGGGATGGAGCATGTTTACGGCATTTCACATAGGAGAGTACCAGAAGGGAAAAGGGAAAAGCAGAGTGTCAGATATAAGAAGAAGTGATCACAAGCACAAAGGAATTTATATTCAAATATTTAAGCATTCTTGAAAGGATGCTCGGAGCAGAAATTTCTTTTCTCTGCTCCCCATGTCGAAATGACTTTAACACTCAGCCAGATGCTAATGCAAAGTGACTCAAGCTATTCCTCGCAAGCATAGCTAAATTGCCGTTATTTGTTAAGCGCATTGAATTCAGCTGTGGATACAGCAGTTGGTTGCATTCAGAAAGCATCTGTACCCTTTTTTTTCCTTTTTTTTTTTTTTTTTTTTTTTTTTAATCCTCCAAAGCAGAGACAACTCTACCTATCTCCCCCCTCTCCTCCCTTGTGCTGGCTGGGAATTGTCAAGTGACAACCGACCAAATCCTTTTGGACAGGAAGCCTTCATCCTGAGTTCTATATACTTGCAAAGCAGGCCTTGTGGTTGGATCAGGAAGCCCATTAAAAGCACTTTGATGGTATGGAAATTCATCTTCATGAAGCACCCAGGCCCCTAAGCAGCATGCTGTTTAGCTGTGGTTACAGATCAGTCATTCACATCGGAGGGCAGTAATTGTGCTGACGGCTTGTTCGGCAATGGAAGTACATAAAATAATCCCAGGCCCTCCACCATGGCATTGCGAGTTAATCTTCTTTAATACAGATCAGCTGTTGTTCTAACACATGACTTTATGCTGGCTCTAGTGACTCTGCACAGCCTTTTGATTAAGTAACAGGAGTGGAACCATCTGCATTCACTTTATTCTGTTACTTCCCTATTGTTGGGATTCTCCTTACCCCTTCTGTTTTCACTTCTCACCCTCAACCCCAGTTGAAGTTTATTTTCCTCTCTAATTCATGCCTCCTGGTGGGCTCGTGGAGGGCAGAGAGGGGTTCTTTTACAAGGTAGCAGGAAGAAAAAATTGTTTGCTCAGTGGCAAATTTTTCTAAAGCAACTGTAGGGTTTGGGGTTTTTGATACAATAAATGCCAAAACTTTATCAGGGCACACTGATTTATTTTATTTTATATTTTATTTTATTTTATTTTATTTTATTTTATGTTAAAGTGGAGACAGGAAAGGACAGAACCAAATCTGAGCTCTCCTAGATTATAATGGCATTTGAGTTGCTGGGGTGACCACTTAAGCCACTAAGCACTAATTAAGAAGTTGCACTTTTTAACTTGTAGGGTCTCCTGAGCTGTCTCTTGCATTTGACCCAACAGGAGAGAGATGTAGGCTGTAAAGCTTTGGTACTTGTTCTCCCTTCTCATACATGCTCTAGGCCGTCCGCTGACTAGCCAGATGTGAAGTTCAGATCCAGACAAGCACCCCAACTTCTCTAAAGTTTGTGTCTGTTTGACCTAGGACTTTAAAGTTTTCTCTCTTATTAAGAGCAAGATTTGAGAGGAAGGCAAGTGTTGGCATTTTGCATTAAATTTTATTCGTTTTTTCCCTGTTTTCAAGGGAAAGGAAAAGAGATAGTTGGGAAGGTGGGTAGAGAGTGCTGCAGTGTTACCAGGGAGGGTTTCCCTTCAGAAGCTCAGGGTCCCACCGGGGGCCTTAGAGCAGCCCCCTGAACTTTGGGGACTTTGCGTTTGCTCACTGGTTGCTTCCTGCAAGGGAAATTTTGAGGTGGGGGATGGAATTAAAAGAGAGTTAGGCTAAGGTAGCTATCTGTCCATGGGCATATTCGTCCTTAGAAATGTACATTATATTTATAGTTACGTACGGAAGAAAGACTCTCCTTCCCATAGAGTGATCTCAAGCTTTATAGGCAACAAACACTCATCTGGGGCTATCCCCAATTTTCCTCCCTTCTTTGCTGCAGTGGGTAGTGTAGTTATGGAGACCTATGGTTCTCTGAGACGTGGTGAGTTTTTTGTTGCATGAATTGCTGCTGCAGCCTGCCAGCGAAGGTCGGCTCCGTGCAGTTCTGAACGCGTATGTTAGGCTCTTGGTAGGGATTTGTCTGCCAGCGGTAGCTGGGCAGGCTCAGGGCTGGAATTCACCTTTGTGAGTCTCTGCTAAAGCTCTTGGGGGCTTTTCTCCACACATGTACATGACCTGTTATCTGTCTCCTGTTCCCAGATGGGTTGATCCCTGTGGACAGCCAGCTGTAAGGCAGTAGTCAGACAGGCATTTTGTGGAATTGGAGAGAAACTGTATAAAAGGAGTCACAAATGAGAAAAGATTTTTAAAAATGGCTAGGATGATTTGGGTGAGTCACTTTATGGGCATCCAACTTGGACCATCTTGAGGGATTTGATTTTCAGAAGATTACACTAAAAACTATGAGCATCATGATGAACATGGATTTTACTAAAACCTATTTTAATTGCAAATAAAACATATTTTTACATTACTTTTCTTGGAAACATTTCCGTGTATAAATGAGAAGTGTGTGTATATGTTTTTCTGGTTTCTTGGAAACCCAGGAGCATGGTTTTATTTGTAATTGTCATCTACAGTTAATTATAGCTTGATACGTACTATACATAAACAACGTTACCTTTTATACATGTAGCTTAGAGTGCAGATTGTCATCTAGTGCAAACACCACAACAGGCAACACCAGCAAGTGGACTCTGGTCTGTTTGTTCAGCCCCAAAACCGCCTGCTCCTCCGCAAAGGAGATGTACACAAACACAAAGAGCCAGCGTGTGTGTGCATGCAGACAAGCCTACAGAGCGCTCTTTCAGAGATCCACAGCACAAACATGCACCGAGCTAGCCAGTAATTTTCTGACTGTAGTCAGACTCTCAGGCATTCGTGTAGGTGCCCTGGTGACTGTAAAAAAGGAGGAAGGGGGCACGCGAGCAGGTATGTGAGTATGCGTCTGCGTACGCTGGCCCGAAGGCAGTACTGGTTTCGGAAGGCTGGCGCCTGCTGGTAAAGGTGCGGGTGGCTGGGGCAGCTGGGGAGGTACCGGCAGCCACACAAGCGTTTCAGACGTGGACGGACGCAGTCACGCTCGTAGCATGCTCTGAGATGAGTGCATCCGAATACATATACCTCCTGTGCTGAAGTGTTTCTTAACCCGCGATACGAGTTCTCCCTGTTACTGCTTGGAGTGTGTCCTGTTAAAAGGCTCTGACATGTACTTGTCTGCTGGGCTGTAACTAAAGAGGCTATTTGTAACAATATTTATTCCAGCATTGTAAGCAAGAGCCTATTTATTACTCATGCATACCGAACACCGGGTTCAGGATGTCTTTCCTCCCATTCCCACCCAGCCCTCCTCCCGCCATCCTCCCCACTCCCACCCCCACCTCCCCTCTTCCCCTTAAGAGAGTGCCAAACATGAAATGACAGTGACCAATGTTGACTTAATGTGGATGTTTAATAATGAAAAAAGTGTGTCAGTTCCAGCGTTAGTTACAAATGGCAGTAAGTATATCGGGTGGCAGCCCTGTAATAATTTTACATCCATCATTCCTTCCTGATGCCTCGCTGGCTGCCTGATGGATGGGGATAGCAGAGTTAACTCTTAAGAAACTGCTGTGATCTGCTGAGCTGAAATGAATTCTGTCCCTGCTCTCCCCTCAGGGAGGAGGGGGATATTAAGAATCTCAAACCCGCAGATCCTGCTGTCTTTGAGAAATAAAACACTGGAGCTCACTTTACTAAAGGCATAAGCAGGAGCTGGTTTAACACATGGGATTTAAATTTCTTGCAGTAGAGAATTTTACTTCAATAACATTTTTTTCTTCCCCTAATGGTTAAATTTGAACCAGAAAGTCAAGAAAAAACTGGAGGAGAGAAGGGCAGGGAGAGGAAGAAAAGAGAAGGGTTGGTAAAACAGACTCTGCCCCCCATGCTTGCTGCGGACACGGACAGTCCGTGGGTCAGACTAGAGTGAATATGTTGTAATGATTAAAACTGGGAAGAATGGGACCTGGCGCAAGCTGGGCTTCCCAAACAGGAGAAACCCACTGGAAATAAGTCCAGAGATGCAGTACTAACATCATAAACCAAATCACTTTATGAGAGTTGAAACCTGCCCATTTTCATAATCTCCGTATTATTTTACTGGAAAAATACTTCAGCGTTCTCAGTGACTAGCAGGGTCTGTATTACCCACAGACATTACATACACACACACTTATCCCTGCAAGTTCAGCAGGCCACTAATACCTGTGTCCTGTAATTTGCAGCCCACTCTATTCCTCACTGGCCTGTAAAACACTGGGAAAGATGATCAGTGTAATATTTTTGTTCTCACAGTGTGAGCAGAGATCTGTTTGGAATAATTATTATCCAATGTGGGGACCGGGGAGTATCTTGCAGACGATGGACTGCTACAGTCCCACAACACAGAAGTCAACATACTACCCTAACAACTGTATTTCCCCTTCTTATTACCCTTTTCCCTACCCTCTTCCTAATTTTGTCTTACTGAGGTTCTCTGCCAGCAGAAACGCTTGTATGCGGGTTGCAGTCCTCTTTGTTAGTGCTATCAACACAGTTTTCAAAAAGCATGACAAGAGGGCGAGCAGATATTATGTCATCACCCATCCATCACCCTGGATGTCAGCCTTTCAGTAAGTCCAATCAGCAGGCTCAACAGGATCATTCATGTTCAAGGAGTCCTCTGTTCAAGAGGGCTACTGTATCCATCGTCATTTCTCCTGAAACTTTTCTCAAATTTAATTAAAACCATGTCAAGTTTGCACACTGCAAAGATCAAAATTGGTTTTGCCCAGCACTGGTAACTAAGTATTAAACATTTTGATTTGGTTCAGCTGAAAGTTTATCCCCCCCCCCCTTTTTTTTTTTGCCGTTTGCTTTGTGGAGCTTGTGTATATTTATATTTACAGCCTCTGCATTTAATGGCCACATGCCTTGTTTTCACAGATGGCCAGTGGAAGAATTCCCCTCCCCCCTTTTCTTTTAGTAAAGCCTGCCTTTGGTTTTGCTACTTCTGTCACAGTGCCACTACTCTCAGTTAGCAAGTGTCTACGCATGGGAGGGAGAGATTCTGCAATAAGGGTTCTTTTTATTCCCCCAAGGATTTTAGCTCTTTATTTTAGAATGCCTTTTTTTTTTCCTGATTGACCATAATCTATTAAATGCCCAGATACATTTTTCAAAGAAAAATCAAGTGTGTATGTTTGTTTGTGTCTTTAGTGCATCATTATGGCAGGGATGCATGGGCAGGGTTAGCTAATGAAAAATGAAACATGCAGAGGGAGGGACAAATTCTGCCCACGGATGTGTGCATGGAAGTCCTGTTGAAGTCAAGGAGAACAGCAGGCAAAGAGGCAAGGCAAGAACCCTGGATCCTTGCAGCTGCTGACTGGGAGTGGGAACTTAAGTCTTCGTTCAATCCAAAGGGCAGAGACTGGAAACATTCACAGGCTAGCGTGGATCAGGGAGGACTGCAGCTGTTTATACCTTAGTGGAAATTTTATTAAGCCCAATAAAGGTGGATCAACTTCCTCCTGAAAAAAAAAAACCCATACAATTGATTCAGAGTTCTTGTTATGTCTTTTGAGCTTTTTGAATCTTTGGGTTTAAGCTCTAAGCTGTGCCCTGCAGCCACAAGAGCTAATTACTTCCTGAGATTTTATTGTTATTTTTACATAATCACATGCCTCCAATAGCTAGGGCTTTCAGCACATTCATGGGCACAGCATCAGTGCAATACCTCTCCTCAGTGTAATAGAGCCTGAGCTTGATTGTCCTGTGACTTGTGCCCACTTAGTCTCCTGGGGGATCAGCCTGTCCTCTTCTGCCCGTCCTAGTAGGCAGGTGTTCACTTAGCTGAGTGACAAACAGCCACTGGTGTCTTTTGGGGGTGCTGAACTTCACCTTTAATTGTATCGATGCTGATGCTGGGGAGTAGACAAGCTAAGCCTTACTTCATGACTAGAAAAACGTTGTGGTTTCTTTCTTAGGAGACAGCCTAGATAGTATGTCAACTTCTTCATTAGGGCTCGACAAAATGTAAGCAAAGGTACAGCAGCCTTCATAATTTGCATACCTTTATATCTGTTTTGCTGCTACGCAGTTGAGTCACCAGTTGTTTAATAAACAATTGCCAGGAAAGCAGAGACTGTGTTCTTGCTTTCTCTTCAGGTGTGTGTAGACCCTCTTTCCCAGGTTATCCTGCGTGGGTTGTAATTTTCATCTTGTTTCATTTTGGTGTACCACCTCTCTTCCTCAAGTAACCCTTCCTTTCCTCACTGATCAGCTGTAGCAGCTCTTTCTGACTCGCTGTGAAATCCTTCATTAAAATTTGCACGGCAGATTTCATCCAGAGATCTCAAAACTCTTCCCAATGGCGGGAAGATGTCACGATCTCCGTCCTGCTGAGTTGGGGAAACTAAGGTGCAGCGACTGAACAATTCATGCAAAGTTACAGAGCATGTCAGCCCAGCCCCGAAAGCAGTCTAGATGAGAAACTGGGTCACGTAACTCTTAACCTATTTGCAGTCAGCGGATTACAGCTGGATCTGGTTGAGGTCAATGCCTATGCCCGCACTGTAGAAACTTTTCGAGGAAGGAAGCAGTGTCTCATCATTCTGCTTTGCTTTTGCTTTCCTTTTTATTTCTTCCTTAAAGTAATGGGCTGGGCCAGCCCTACCTGCGTTTTCATTTAAAAATCCTGACTTGCACTATCTCTCAGAGCTCATAACCAAAGAAAAGGAGGACCTCAGTGTCTCCTCTTTTCCTCTAAAATTGCTACTTTCCATCAGTTTGTTGCCAAGTCAAATAATATATTTTACTGAGGGAATAATTCTTTCTCAAATAAAGAATTTTTAAAAAATATATATTTTAGGGGCCTGACCTCTGCCAAGTTATTGAGGATTTTCCTCTTTTTATTTTAGTGGACTCTGTCTTGCCTTCAGTGTTTTGAAAGGCACTGACTTGAGAGCCCTTAGAAACCAAAGGCCTATGTCAACAACATATAGCAAAGAAAATGACTATACAAATTTCAGCAAATTCCCCTTGTGACTGGGTGTCTGTTCCTGAGAGGAGAGTAGTTAAATGTCTGGGCCTGACCCATCTGTTTTTTTTTCCTATAATACCTCATACGGCACCTCTCTACTGAGTCCATATAACACTTTGTATAGATTACAAATCAGATGCAATGTTTTCTAGGCAGTATTGAACCAATCTGGATTTGAATATATACTGTAAACCAGAAGATATGGTTCCTTTACCAAGTGATGTAGCCCCAATTAAAACTGAATGTGATAATTCTGAAAGAAGAAACATAAAATCAGGAGGAGCCACAAATAAAGAATGTTCTTTTATTTTCTTGCTTCTAATGTTGCTTTTAGGTTCTGTGGGTGGATTATTCCATGAAAAAGAGAGATCTCAGATAAGCAAGACTGAAAGAGCTGAGGGGGTGGTGAATGCATTGTTTCTTCATACTCAACTTTGATGCAACAACAACAAAAAAAATCTCCCAAATGATAAATTGCTGTGACATTATAAATAATCTTTCATCTTCTTTGGTGGTCCACAGAGTTTATATAATTGGAAGGCTAAAACCCTTCTTTGTTGTTTCTTCCCTTTTCATTAGTACAGTAGAAGACTATAAAATTGTGCAGCCAGAAGGGGTTTAACAATTACTGAGTCACCATTTGAAAGTCTCACTCTATTTTATCATTTTATGCATGTGCTTTTTGTGAGTTTTACAGCCCTGCAAGCGTTACTTAAGCAAGGTCCATTGTAATGGTGGATCTGTAACTGCTCTTACTTTTATTTTATTTTGCTTTCCCTTGTAACATGTGCCATCAGCAAGAGTCACAATTGCACACTCAGAAAGAACTTATAAGACTGAGGTTATAATTTTTAGATAAGATTCAGAAGTGCTAGTTTCAGTTCCTAAAACTACCAGTCTTACTAAGGAACCTTTGGCAAGTCACATAATACGTGACTCAGTTTCCCATTGGGTAAACAGAGTTAATAATACTGCCTTTCTTTGTAAAATAGTGTGGCTAAATTCACGGGTGAGTGCAAAACACTTGGGCAGTGTGATCTGTTACACAGAAAAACCTAAATCTAAATAGAAGATCCCTCTGAAAAGAGCTGGAAATTTTCTTACAGCAGTTATAGGTATAACAGGATCTAGACTGTAACATGGTTTGGACTGGGACATACAATGTGCACAGTACCTATTTTGAAATACCATGGCATTCATATACAGGAGTAGAGCCTGGACTGCAAGTAATTCATCACGTGCAAACCTCTGGGCACACCTCTCACTACTGCCAGTGGTTCCTCTGAGTTCTTCCAGCTCTCTGTCATCCGTAATGCCTACCTGCCTCATGTTTTCCACATTTTGAAAGACTGTGGATGAAGATTTTATAACACAAGCTATTCTGATGTTTATTATTGCCAGAGACAGAGGAATTGCACAGAAAGATTACTTTTACAAAGTCTTCACTGATGTCAGATGTAGGATAAGACTCTTCACCTTTTTGGAGAGCTAAGGAAAATATCATAGTGTTGAATGGATAACACCTGGCACCACCAGTGTGTCTGATAATTAAAGATGTTTTTCTATCATAAACAGAAGTGAACTTTCATTGCGGGATCATAGTCTAGCAGCTAATCTGCCTAGTACTTTAAGATTTGGTGCGTAGTGACCAAGGTATGTGTTGGAATGGTTGATATTTACTGGGGCTTGCTGAGAGAAGACTTCTGCCTCAGCACCACAAACCGCATTAGATGCTGTCACAGGCCCTGCTCACCCATCTAAGATAAAAACTAGCTGATCAAAACTCAATCTATTTGAAAATACCACCTTTAGAGTTTAGACGTGGGAATTTTTCCCACAGAATAGGATGATAAATAGCTGGACGAACTGCACTTGGAGGGGGGGGGAGGAAATGGGACACTAAAAAGGACAGTAAGAGGCAGCCATCTGTTTCTTTTTATGCATTGACACTGAAGGGAACAAAGGTAGCAGGCACTCTGTCCATCAGTGTATTTGTAACTCTTCAGTGCAAGAACTGGTGAGCAAGTTTCTCCTTGCAGTCCATAGGTAACGGTGTTTGGCTCTCTCCAGCTCCTCTACAAACACAGTTTTTTCACCTGGCCTTTCAGTTCACTTGGAATAAGAAAAGCAGGAATGTGAAGAGATGTGCCTGAACGCTCCTCCTCTGGTATTCTACACTGGCCGTATCTCTGCAGGCATGAAACTGAGAGGAAAAATATTCCTATCAGGGGAAATGGGGGTAGGGTTAGGGGAGCAGAAAAGTGAAGAGTGGACTGCTTCAGTGAAATTGCTAACCTTGAATTATGCAATCGGAAAAACAGCTCTTGCCAAAATACAATTCTAACAGAGTTCAGAGTACTGTCAGTGTTTGCCAAATACCCCAGCCAAAAGGATGTCTCAAAGAGGGGGAGGAGGGATCGGTTACCATATGCCCAGCATTCACAGAATTCTGGAAGAACTGTGGAGTCCTTCAAGAGTGGATGCGTGTGCATGGTCTCAGGTGCACCCTGAGTGTTGGTACCATGATCCAACACAAGGTAGGAGCAGCGAGGGCAGAGGGGAGTAGGCAAATATATCAGAATGTCTTTATTTCTCAGACCTTCCAAGGTTTTGCTTCACATTTGTATAGTAGTGGGAGGAGTTCTGGCAGACTTTATCAGGCTGTTCTACATATGTTTTGACTCTTCTTGTTTTATGTTTCTTCTATGAAAGAGACTGCAACCAAGTTCTTGTCATTTTTAGATCAATGTTTTGTTAAACTATGACAGCTATCCATGACAGAGAGCCAAGTAACTTTTGCAGCTGACCACAAAACTGAGTCTGACTTGCGGTGCTTAGTCATTTTTTATATATTTTTTTTCTACATGACACATTCCATGTGTGTATGTGTTTTTCATTGTTCTTTTAAATATATAATTAGAACATTTCTAGGAGCTATGGTACAAAACAATCTTCTCTGGCACATTACTTTCTTTGATTAATAAAGTTTTAGAAACTTCTCATCACATCGTGGCTTTTGATGAAACCTCTCTGGTTATTCTTCAAACAGTTGGGCTGTTGTGGGGTTGATTGCTCTCTACAGTATTATCTTCTCTGGTTTGCCCATTACGATTTTAAATGATCCAGACAACAGAGCTCTCACTGCCCATATGAAGAGTCTCTCCTACAGTCCAATAGAAATGACATTAGGATAGTTTTTCCCAACCTCTGCCGAAGTTCTTCATAGAGGTAAAAGATGTTTATGTCTTTTAGCCTTCTGGGGCCCGATCCAAAATTCAGAAATTTAGAAGAAAAAGAATCACTTCATCTTTAGCAAGAGATCCATTTTTTCTTCTCCTGCAAGAGCAGAAGCGTTCCTTCCCATTCGTTTTTGCTAGTTTGTACCATCTGATTTTTAGCAGGTCTGGGAAGCAATTCTTTGCACTGCTTCCCTGGGTTTGGACCAACCTTGCCTCTTCTTCCCAGCAGTATTGGTTCTAGGCTGCAGTTGATGCCACTCGTGCATTGCTCATAGGATGAATAGCATTTTAGACCTTTGGGGTGTGGGCAAATCTGAAATGAAGGGATTATCACTCTGTTTACTTTCTTGTAGCTTTAAAAACCTGAAAGCAAGTACAATTTCACCAGCTGAACTCTCTTCCCTGTTTCTTTCTCTGCCCAGCAAGAGGATTGGATGTAGAGCTTCATAAAATGATAAAATAAGTTTAAGGTATAGTCCAACATAGTGTGCAGGAATGTGCCACTGCCTCCTGAATTCTAGTGCTGTATCACAACTGCTGTAATAAAGTGTGCTGTTGAACCCAACGTGCGTGTACTCCACCTGTGATCGCTGGATGGTATCACAGCTTGCTACTGTTTACACAGCTAATCCAACACAGCGGAGTGGTGGCAGTTTTAAGAATGTGTAATTTGCTATTGAATTAAGATAATGATGATAAATAGATCCTATTTTTGTATAAACTTGAAACCATTGACCTCTTGTCTGAAGTTCTTAAATAGGTTCTGTGAGAGGAGGCTGGGCTAGCAAAGTCAGTAGGTTGCCAGTTTATTTGGCGTCAGGGAAGAAAAGATTTTTTTCCATTGTTTCTTTGGAGCTTCCATAAATACTTTCTCCATAAACTGAAAGACTCTGTAGGAAAGGTAAAGAGAAGCTTCCATCAAACGAAAAGCAGTAAGTCATCAACTGAATGCTTTCAAGCAAAACAACACGGGAATGCTGCTTAGCCCCTTTCAAATATTTTGTAATTGTAAAAGCGTTTCTCTACGTCAGGATTGCGGAAAATCAGCTGCCTTGTGTTTAGGGGGAAGAGCGTAGGACAGGCAATCAGAAAGCTACTTACGTATGGTCAGGCTTTTGCATCCTGCCAGGGTGTTGCTGATCTCTTTCTGCTCTCCTAATGCTGTTGCAGAGGCTTAGGAAAGAGCTGGCCTTAGATTTATTCTTGCCTGAGTACTTTTAAACTTAAACATCTCTAAACATTAACACAGAAAAGTACAGCTGGCTGTTTTGACATCCTCTGTTTCAAGAGCAACTTCGCGCAGAAGTTCTTTTTCACTGCCGCCTTGTCGTTGCTGATGGAACTACATTGTCATTCTCTGTGTTTAATTAGCAAGGAGTACATTGTCACCGTGTTGAAAGGGTGCTCTCCCCTCTCACCCATGTTTCGGCTGGCCAGAGCCACCTCCAAGCGCCGGGGCTGAGCGGCGCAGCCTGCGAGCTCAGCACTCACCTGGCATTCCTTCGCAGCCCCTCTTTGATCATGCCTGCGCGCTCTCGCTTCAGCTAATGTGGCTGTACCTCAAAATGCAAAACTTTGCCCAGGATGGATAGCGGCAGAGCATCTGTGGGCTTGTTAAGTCAAACTCTGATAAACGAGCCGTACCCGGTGTGTACCTTGCAGACAGCATGCCGGAGCATTCGCTGACCTTAAGACTCAATCAGATCATGTCGGCAGAGTGTGGTTCTGAATGTAACTGCCTCCGACTTCAACAGCTGCGTTTACTGCATAAAGAAAAAGCTGTTAAGCCTGTGCCCTTTGCGCTCTCAGCTCTGTTTCTCTAAGAGGTTTATACATGATTCAAGAAAAGCCTGCAACAGAATAACTCCCCTCCCCCATAATGTACCCAACAAGAGGAGATGTTCTTGTATATTTTAGGTTGGTGGCAGCATTTTTAAATGATTTCTGACATAAAAATTTTTGAACTCTTATCATTATGAAGTTGACGGTAAATAAATTTTTTTCTGAGGAAACACTGTTGACTTCCATTATATATCTGAGATCCATTTGGAAGAAATACAAAGTCAGCTTATTCCTGACTTTCTGTCTGCTGACAAGCTGCTTTGGAAATGAGAGCTGAGTTAAAACCAGTAGATCAAAGTGTTTGGTAAAGCTAAATGCCTGAACAGTTCAGGTGCTTATTCGAAGCTTCTCCAAGCTTTCTGGGGATCTGCTGTGCCTGGTAGTGTTACAGAAACCTTTTTGTTTGTGATAGGTTGACTCTGCTACATGAGCTTTTCCTGCAAAAACCAAGAGGATAACTCATCTTGCGTGCTTTCGGTGGTGATGGGTCTGGTTATAGACAGAGCACCAGGTGTGCGAAAGGGACCCACAGTGAAAATGAACGTGAGGAACAGGAAAGTTAACCTCATGTTCCCTAAACCGAGCGAGCGTACGAAGTGGAGCAGATTAGCCTCGTTTCTAAGTCCCACAATAAAATTGTTGTGAAATGACTTGCGTGAATTGGAACCGTTCTTTGAATTGCAGATGCAGGGACATCACATTACAGGAAGCGTTTCTGTTTTCGCATTGTTCTCTTTTCTTTTTTCTTCTATAGTACAACCCAGTGACATTATTAGGCTACATAGAATAGTTGTAAAGTCTCCGGTTGCTATGTGAAATCTGAAAGTTTTTTTAGTTTGTTGATCTTTTACAGTCATCGGGAGTGGAATAGAGCAACAAAACAGCAATCTTTCTTTCAGGAAGAAGCTCAAGAATTTTTTCAACTGGAGCCACTTTATTATCATGCCGTATCATGTCATTTTCTTAGCTTTGCAGAAGGCACAGTGCCTAACGTTTTGAAACGTTAGTATTGCTTTCCTGAAAGATTTATTTTTAAACATATGATTGTCAGGAAGATAGAATGTTTATGGGTGAAAGTCACTGGGAAAACAAAAACAGTTGGAAAATGGAACACCTTTGTATTTGTAGAGTCAAACAATTCAGGGGGAAGCGAGGTGTTTTGAAGAGAACATTGGAATTAATGGCCCTGGCATCTTGTTCTGGCAATGTCTTTAGACACCGCTGCAGCCTGACGGATTAATTGGCAGCACGCACTAGCCTGTTGCAATCCAGGGTTCACAGATAGTTCTGACTAGATGAATGACGGACGGGGTGTTAGTAGGATTGGGCAAAACAGTCTGGACAAGAACACAAACTGCTGCCCAAGTATCACGCTTAATTCAGGCTGACCCTTTCCCAAGGCCTGAATAAGTTTTCACTACAGGGTGGTGTTTGTTTTTTTTTTCCCTACGGTCTGCTTCCTAAAATATTGCCTTTTAAAAACGAAGAAGGGCAAAGTCACCCATGTCTCTGCACCTTAATTGCAGGCTGGAAATAGAGTAAAACAATAAATAAGTTGCAAAAAAGCGTGTATCATTTAAACTTCCAGTCCAGCTTTGCAGCCAGGGACGTAGAGAGTTGAAGTATTCTTCAGATGTGCAGCCAGTTTTGTCATGCCTAGCTAAACCAATCTTTTCAACACTATGAAGTTTGCTCATCACTAGCTAATAAGCATGTTTTAAAAAGGACTTGGTAGAGTCTGCAACCATATCCCTTGCAGAAAACATATTTTTATGTATCCTTAAATACCTGGCTCAGTAAACTGTTGTGAATGAATTGTTATCCAGCTTCCTTATCAACCTTCTAAATTACCTATGAACTTTGCAGTTACAATGTTTCATTATTTTCCTGATCCAAATCCCCTCGTCTTGCCCATATAGGACAAAACAACACTGGAGACCCTGACTCAGCAACTGGCAGTAAAACAGAGTGAAGACGGGAAGTTTAGCCACGCAATGATGGATTTCAACATGAGCGGAGATTCTGACGGTCAGTACAAATGGCTTATCCTTATTTCCAGGTTTGTGTGTACATGTCAATGGGATCTGGAGGAGAATCCAAGTGCTTTGGAGGTCTGTGAGGCGTAAGAGCGGTTAGCAATAAGTGGCTATGAAACAAGGCAGGAAAAATGATTCATCGTGTGGTGTTTTAAGTCTGGAGGTGATTTTTAGCCTTCTCTTCTGTACACTGCAGTTCTCAAGACTGGACCAAGAATGTATTTCTGATGGTAAGAGGGAATAAAGGAGGCAAGTCGCTGTGGAATAAATGAGATCACACAGCGAGTCCATGAGTTACAGACCTGATTATCCATAGGTGTTGCACGCTCTGCATCTGTAGGAACTTTCTTGGTTTGATGAAGCAAGCGTAATGTTCATTTCTTTCTCTGCTATTGCTTATGTTGTTATGGAGAGGTAAGCACAAAAGCAGGCAGATGTGTAAATGTGCATTTGCTACTTTGAGGATTGCTTAAGAAGAAACGCCTGATGTTGCCATATATCACCCCCTTCCCATCACAAAAAAGGTAGAAGAAAGGTAACGTAATCTGACCAGCGTTCTGTAAGCAAGAAAGGAAGAAAGTAAAAAGAAAATCTACATTGATAAGTGTTGGGATTATGTTACTAAGTAGTAAAAGATGGTTTAGAAAAGCTGTTTAATGCTTTGTGTTGAAAAAAACAATTGAAACTCTTCATCAAGTCTATACTATGTGCTACTGAATCAACAGAATAACTAAAAACTAGACAATATATGGTACAATATATGGTATTTCCTACTGCTTCAAGTAAAAAGAAGAAACGCCACTAACCTATTGTGAACACTGACTCATTGAATGTGCAGCACCTGACATAGGTTACTGATAGCAGAGGAAGCTGCATAATGAAACACAAGCTGGGAATGTTTTTCTCTTTCTTTTTAGGAAGTGCAGGAGTTTCAGAGTCTAGAATTTATCGGGAATCCAGAGGGCGTGGTAGCAATGAGCCCCATATCAAGCGCCCAATGAATGCATTCATGGTGTGGGCTAAAGATGAACGGAGGAAGATCCTTCAAGCCTTCCCTGACATGCACAACTCCAACATCAGCAAGATACTAGGTAAGAATGATAAAGCACTGTTCTTTCAGTAGCAAAACTCAAACTTTTGACTGAATAGAGCTGAGCACCTGACACAACAGAATTACGGTCTCTAGAATGTCTGTTTTCCTACTAATGACTGCACCAAGGGCATACAAGCTTCCACCGTGCTGCCCAGTGGTATACATTAACCATAACCTGAAATGTTCTTGTCTCTTTGTAATTACTGAGATTGTGGTGGTGGTTTTGGTGCGAAAACATGAACTGAATAGGGAAAAACAGTTCATTTCATTAGGGTTTGAACAAGCACAAAACAACTGCTATCGTTTATTTGGCCACGTATTTCAACTAACTAGATTCTATGGGGTAGCACACCACAGTATTTGATTTGTGCCATAGCACTTTCTGTTCGAATCAATGGCCATAGGAAAAAGATCCTAAAATACATCCTAAAATACATTTTAAACATTGACAGTTTTAAAGGATTTTTATTATGTTCCTGTTATATTAGATTTCCCTTTAGTACATGAGCTCTATCACAAGCTGCTTTTATTCTAAATATTCTGAAAAGAATCCTGGAATCAAAAAACGACACGTCAGAACTGATTGCCATATCCTCCACTCTTCACATCCCAAGCAATATTTGTCATGAACATCATCTACTGAATTTCATGCCATAGTCTTCCAACTTTTCACTACTTGCTCAAATTCCCAGGACTGCATTCTGTCCTAAGTTACTCCTCTGTGACACACTGAACGATACAGAAGGTGAATAATGAGGATCTCTGAGGCCAATGAATTACTGTTCTGCAGAAAAAAAAAAAAAAAAATCTGTGACCAAATTGGACATGTTGCATTTTTACTGATAAAGACTGTGTTACAGGACCTAAGCGTCCCTCAGGCCAGTGGGTAAAAGCTTAAGCAGGGACCCTGTTCACCTGGGCTGCAGGTCTCATTGGTTTTGCAGACAACTCGAGAGATGTGGCGCAGTTGTAATGGCAGCATTAATCAGCTGCAGAGCTGGTAAATATGCTGAGTTTAGACTGGTCACAGGTTTGAAGCTTAGCTTGATTAGAGTGGTATTATGAAAAGTTAGCAGGGGGCAAGTGGAAATGAGATAAATTGGTGGGAGAGGCAGAATGTATTGGCTGTGGATGGCAGATGTGACGATATTAACCCGTGATTAAAAGGGTGGTACGAGATGATTAGATTAGTTATGGGAACGGGATTAGAAGGCTAAATTGGTTATGTTGATGGTCAAATAACCTTATACTGGTTAAAAGGGATTATACTGGTCAGAGGTGTATGATGTGATTAGACTGAGGACAGGGCACTAATGGTTTTGGTCTGTTTCTAAATTGAGAGTAGACCTGGTTAAACCTGTTTTTAAATAATCAGCTTCAGAAATCTACAAGATCATTCTGAATGGCCCTTTTCATATAGAAAGTACAAAGAGAGCTTGATGTTTTCCCTCTTAACTGATTGTTTTGGATAACAACCTCCGACAGCACGCTGCTAATTCATTCTGCTTAAAACAGGCGCTTGAGCTGGGCTGACATTTTACGCAGTCTCTGGGGATCCTGGTTGACATTTTAAAGGGCTTCTAAGCATTTTATAATACCCTAAAATCTGGTTTTAATAAGCCATTCTGCTGAAATTGTTAACATAAGGAATCACCTTTTACTATTTGGCGCTAGATCAGGGAGATATGGGGACATCTTTTTCTGATTAGATATACAGTAGTTGGAGTAAAATGTGCAAATTCATTACAGATCCTGTTGAGGTGACAGACAGTATAGCTGACTCCAAACTCTTTCTGTTTCGCTGCCAGATATGGGGAAAAGCAAGGTCTGAGGCAGTAAGAGATGATGTTTCTATTTCTTTCCAGTATCACGTTTAATTTTTTTATTCCACCTATGCAATGGAGAGGGATGTCCCGACGTCTTCTTTCTCGACAGAAACGTTACAAAGGTCTTCCCTCGATTGCAAAAGGCCAGTCTTTTGAAGTCAGCAGGGAGCTCTCTGTTAACTGGCGTAGGGTGAGCAACTAGAAGCTTACAGTTCAGCCAGGTATTAGGGTCTCTTTATTAGAAAGCCACAATTTTTTCTTACCCTTTTTTTAGCAGCACTGCTACACGTTGAGGTCAGAGAGCTTGTTGTCATGGGGAGTAGCTTAGATGGAGTTGTCACCGATCGAGGGTCATTTTTATAGTAAAATGAGAGGAGGTGCCCTTCCCAGCACTAGAATTCTCTAGGGATTATGTTTGACACTGTGGTATTATGTTTTGAGCATAAAAATTAGATACATGGATTTGTCACTAAATTCATCTGTGCATACGTTTGTCATCCATCTGTTCATTGCAACTTAAACTTGTGGATAATGATTTTTTTTTAGTAGATGTTAAAAAAGTGCTAAAATGGGTCTGCTGGACCCTATCAATTTAATAATGCATTGTTTAGATATTTTTGTAGATATTTTAATAAATTTCACTGAGAAATCTACACGAAGAGATTAGGAAAAGACAAAGTTAGATACTACCTTCAGAAATTCCCTCGTGGATGTGTGTGAATACAAACCTATACACATACCTGTACAGTATCCAAGTGTTTGTGTATGTGACGGTATGTTTTAAACGTAAAATCAGCCTGGTTCAGATAGTCAGATTCAAAACGTCAGTCTAATGGGCTAAAAGTTAGGCAGTATTACAAACAGCTGAAAATTCTTGTCAGAGAAACTTTGCTTAAGGTGAGCGGTAAGTAGAGCTCCGAACCCCACGTGCGCGGGTGTGCCCGAGCACGAGTGCTGGGGCACACGCGGGGCCGTCGCTTTCCTGCCCTGGACTCACATAGCTGGTCTCCACCGCCGAGTTCACGGGCGTTACGTGGGCACAGCTCTAACTGGTCTGGCTCACTTTGGGGGCAGGAGCCATGCTGGGTGCTGCAAAGTCTTGTCATTTTCTCATTTATTTCCTAAACACTTCAGCCACCAGATCAGGGAGAATTGTGCGAGCATCCTGCTTGTCGTTATGTATGCATTTGGGGAGGGGAACGTGTTCTTGTTTCCATAGTCAAGGAGAAAAGCCTTGCATACTTGACCCACTCAAAGCTTTCTAACACAGATGGTGAGCAGAAAGCTCACCCAAGAGTGTAAATCTTCCCTTAAAAAGAAACATTTTTCAAGATTCTTCAATCACACCTTGTTTGGGCTTGGGCTTGGCACTGTGCATAGGTACCCGTGCCTGCCTGTGTGTGTTTATAGACACGTGAAACAATGGCAGATAAAGCTATTACAAATATATGTTATTTTTAACCAGTTTTGGTATGTTGATTGACGATACTCATTCATAGCTTAGCTTGCCTGTGGGTGCAGATTCAAAGATCAGGGTTATATATTCTTCAAACTTTCAAAATTTCAGATTAAGAACGATCAGAGAGCTGGTTGTATTTTGTATATTACTAAGAAAATAAGTGACAATGATAAAATGTAAAAAACAAGGGTTTATCATCAGAAAACGTGCCCTTTTTCAAAATTCATTTTGACAGCATTGTTTGTTTAATTATTTATGATACTTCAAAACATACTAGTAAATTATATGTAGTGTATTTTGTAAAAACCGTAAAGTCATAGTAAGAGGAGGTATCACTCTAGAAAGCAGCTATTAAAAATGTGCTGGTAAGAGAGGTGAGGCTGCCAGGATTTTTGTTGTATTGAGTTTGCAGCTTAGGAAGGAAAAACATAATGAATTACATTTATGTATAAATATTGTATGTGTAACTGTATGTACAAATATTATGCATCAAAATTTCAGGTTTTATGGCCCTGATCCTGCAAAGACTCATGTGTTTGCTTAACTTCACCCACTATTTACAGATCTTTTCACATGAGGGGTAGCAATCTGCCTGCCCAGATCTGACTGTAGGATTGCAGCAAGCGAGCTAGCACAGCGAAAGAGGAATTGTGCTGGGATAGAACATTTTCATGGCAATTTTGCAACAACTGATTTTAATTTCTACCTTTCTGTCTGTCCATCTGTCTCAAAATATATCGGAGTTTCTCCATTGCAGGTCCCCTCAGAGCATGTAAAGCAAATGTCAAGATTTGTTTAAAGACCGAGGTTTTCAACTTTATTATTCATAAATAAAAACTGATTCATCAACAGGAGATGGGGCTGGGGCTGTTTTTCTAAGCCACCGGGACTACAGCAGGTCTGTGATTAGAGGACTAAATTTAGACTAACTTTTATGATTTTCTTCATATGCTAAAACACCAGTGTGCCAGTGTCTACAAGGTAGAATTTGAAAGCAGACCTACATCTGGGCATCTTCCAGTGGAGCTCATATACTTTACCCTGAATTCTTAACATCATTCAACACAGGCCCTATCTATGTTTCCATCTTGCGCAGCACTAGTAGGTGTTAGTGTTTTGGCAGTCTCCACATGTTTATCACTGTGTCATTTAGCCCAAAATCTAAGAGGTACTACATGTGGAAAGTTGGTGTCACTTTTTCTAGCCACCCTCTTTGGCAGAAAAAGCTTGGAATAATTTCTCTGCAGGAAACAAAGCTGCTGACCAGGATTCTGGCTGCAGAGGCTTGCTGCCCTGTGTAACACCAAGCCCTGCCACAGATCCCCGCACACAGACACTGCCCCGTGTGACATACGAAGTGCCGTGCAGGACTTCTAGTCCAAATCCTAGAAACCATCTAGTCACACTAATATGGTGCTGTGCCTAAGCTAATAACAATGTAATTAAGCTGTTTCCCATTCCAGAACTAGCTGGAGGATCTCTGCATGTTACGTGTTGTAAACGTCATGAAAAATGATGGTTTTGACTCCAAAGTAATGTTTGCTAAGAAAGGGATGTCCATTGCTCCTCTTCCGAACAAAGACATCATTATTTACAGATCAGTTATCTCTAGGTCTGAGGTCAGGCTGGACCAGCCTGTTAGCCCTTCACTCCAGAAGCCCAAACTGCAGCTTGGAATAAAGATTCAAAGAGCAATCAGGAAAATGGTGTCAATAATCCAAAGGGGCCTTTCTACAGGGAACCAAACTGTTTTCTTTCCTGGGAAGGGATAACTGGGATAACTGTGCTCTCTATATTGCGAGTCTTAGGGGCACAGTGAGGTAAGACCAGCCTGAGTAATAGTGTGAGCTAAGTACCGTATGAGTAACCATAAAAAATGAAGAACAAGAGGAAGTCAAGTATGACATATGACATTATGAACCCACTAAGTTGAGAAACTATTCAAACTTTTTTTCCAATGGGAAAATTTACTATTTTCCAATAAAGTTTTCCTTCTAGGCCACGTGTTTCACAGCTTGGACCATTCCTGTTATTTGAAATGTATCGTACCCTGAAGCACTTCGGTAGTTCGTGAAAAAATAAAATAGGATAACTGATGCAAGAAATTTTACTTTCTGCTCCCATATTATGTCCTTTAAGAAATACTAGTTTATAAATTTCAGGAGATATTTGAAAACAGTTGTAAAGTTTCTATTATTTCCCTAGCTCAAGTATCCACACTAACACAGGCCGAGTGTCAGAAACAAGACTGCCAGCAATGAAGCCATAGTGTGGCTCCGTGGAGAGGTGTGCCAGTATCCCCGTGCTCTTCCCTTCATGACAGATACTAAATTCTTTAAGTTGGAGCTGGCAGTGTTCACCAGGACTTGGTCTTGGAGTTAAATCCCCACTGAGACATATGGGATAGTTTATAGCTTGTAGAGGCACTGCTTCAGGGTCTTTGCAGGCTCGTGTACCCAGCAGCATAGCGTTTACAGTCAGTTCATATTCTGCTTCTCACAAACCTGGACGCTAGAAAGAAAGGATATTTGTCATGAAAGACTAAGCTGTAGACACATGCATATCCAGAGTTTATGCCTTGATCCAGCCGTGGTGGAGCACAGCAACTAGATCGCAGCACATGGGAGTGGTGCCTCCTTTAGAACGGGAGGTGAAAACAGGCCCGTGGCCAAAGGAAGGCAGGGGGGATGTAGCAGAGCAGACTCTGTGTATCTAAGGGGTCTTTGGCCATTCCACTAGAATACACTGCCTTGTTTTCTACAACAAAGTCTCAAGGACTGGCTCATTGTCAGGATGGCGGGTTTACTTCCCACCTGAAAGACATTATAATGTAGACAAGTTTCAGTAAAATACTGAGTCAAAACTTCCAGTATCATCCCTCTCTGCCTCTTGGCCATACACAAGAGGTTTACCAGTCAAATACAAACAAGACCTGACCCCTGTCTAGAAGCTCTGACAGATTCCCAGCCCAAAGCGATATGACCGTAGGTATCTTGTTCTGGGTGACCTACTTGTTTCTCTGCCTTTCAGTGTTTGTGGATGAGTAGAATCTCATTTCTCATTCTTCTTTTTTTTTGCGACAGGATCTCGCTGGAAAGCTATGACAAACCTAGAGAAGCAGCCATACTATGAGGAGCAGGCCCGACTTAGCAAACAGCACCTGGAGAAATACCCAGACTACAAATACAAGCCGAGGCCGAAGCGTACTTGCCTTGTAGATGGCAAAAAATTACGCATTGGCGAGTACAAGGCTATCATGCGCAACAGACGCCAGGAGATGAGGCAGTATTTTAACGTTGGGTATGGGACCTTTAAAAACTACTGCTCATTTCAGCAAAAAAATTTTTCAGGGAGAATTCTTAATTCAGTGTGGTAAATGTTACATTTTATTGGCCAGAACGTTATATATTGCTAACAGAATATGAAGCTTATACTTTAAAACAGTGTGTTCCAGGAGGAAGTTAGGCAGTTAGGGATTTTTTTTGTTGGCTCTGCTATATACTCATCTTACAGCTTCGGCCAGCTGTCACATGTCCACTCTGATCATGCAAAAGAAAAAAAAAAAAAGCTGAAGATTTTCCAATGAGACCTAAGTCTTCTAATAAAACCTTATAAGTATAACTGTATTATGAGGCCTCGGAGAGTATATCTGAATGAATCTATGGTAGTGCCTCTTGATCCAAAAGCCAAAAATACAAGTTTGCATTCAGTATGATCTGCGGCAAGTGGTCTGCAAAAGGACTGCTGACCATACTGAACTTGAGCTGGAATACGGACTTGGCTCAGTTAATTCATGTCAGGAGTGAAGTTGTCTGCGTTGTCCATCGTGACGGCATTTGTCATGCTAAGGAGTGTCTTCCAGTACAGTAAGCTAAATGCTTTGTGTTGAGCATTAATTTCACGAAGACTGGTTCTGATAAACAGCTAGTAGATCAGCTTGATACGATTAGATTAAAAACTGCCTAGAAAACTAGCATGTATTTTCCTTCTGCAAAGGCTCCTTGGTTTTGGTTACAGCAGATCAAAAGAATCGGAAGTAATCAAATATTCTGCAATATTTTTGTGTTCACTCCAGAAAATTAAAAGCTGCACAGTAGTCTTAAAAACAGCAAAGCCAGCAACAAGAGTGACCCTCAGAAATAGTGAGGGTCATATTCTGTTTCATCTGAATTTGGAATCATTTTAACATTAACTGAGTTGCACATCTCTCTAGTTAACAGCTAGAAGTAGCAATAAAGGAGAGAATATCTGTCCAACGACTGTTAAGTGTCATCAGACTGTGTTTTAAACAGCTACAGTGTGCATTGTTATAATAAGCTGCTCAGCAGAGAAATTTGAGCTGCTTAACCCTGTGGTGCTGGCAGGTCCAGTGATCCCAATGGTAAGCACTGAAACAAACACAGGGAAGTCAGCCAACATTTGGCATCAAGAGATTAAAAAAAGAGGAGGGGGGCCTTCTGGAAAAAGAATAGGTGGCAACAGAGCCCCCAAAAGACTGCTTATCTGGTTAACATGCATGCTTCATCATGGGAAAAAAAATTAACCTTGTAACATTCTGCATATTATTTAGCTCTCCAAACAAGGCTGACATTGAAATCAAGACATTTCTGGAGATAATTTGCACTGGGGCATTAGAGCACAGAACCCCAGGGTGAAATCTTTATAGAAGATTTACTGACAAAGTGGCCGATGACTGCAATGGGGTCAGTGTTTGATGCTGGCAATCACAGCACTACAGTTGCATTCCTGGTTTTAGTTCCCCATCTGCTGCATCACCCAGTACAGGTCATTTAGGGCTAAACTTCCAAACACCAGTCCAGCTCCTGCCTGGGCACCAAAATAAGTGATTGGGTTTACAGGAGCTGTGGCTATGTCAGCTGCTGGGACATGCTGAAAGCCAGTCCGAAGGCATCGCAATGGGAAGGATTGGGCATTTTTTGCAACTCTTGGACTTAATGCCTCCCTGTCTCAGTGTCCTCGTCTTTAATGGTAGTGCGGCAAGCTCACCTCACTGGACTGCTGAGAGCCCTTATACATTAGTATCTGAGGACTGCTTTGAGGTCCTCTGGAGTGGACATCCTATAGAAGTGGAAAAATACTATTCTTAAATTATTTAATATTTGAAAAGCACTCTGAAAAGCACCATTTAAGTGCAAAGTGTTCCTATTGTTAAATATTAAAAGCAATTTAAGTGTGCTGAATCTTGTTACAGAAATGCTGACTCCAGAAAACAAAAGCCTTCCTATTGAATTAAGAATAAAATGCAAATTAGATCCGCTCCCTACTTTAAGAGCTATATCTTCAGCTGAGACAACTTCTACTTGTTTCAGAAACACGGAAACAGGACTGTGCGGAGGGCGGCCTCGCTCGAATGGCAGGCAGGAAGTAGCTGAAAATGCAGCGAGCGATTCCAAACAAATGTAAAGCTGTTTGGCAGAGGAGAGTCTTTCAGGATCACTGTACTGTGCAAGGCTTACTGTACAGCCAGGGCACAGGCAGGCAGGGGAACAGGGGAGGGTTTCATTCTTAATTAAGAATGTTCATCTCAAGAGACTCTCCCCTGTCTCCTGTGGCAAGGCTTTTCAGTGCAGATGGACACACCGCTGATGATATTACAATGTGCAGCATGTACTGAAGAGTATTACTGCAATGGAATTACTTCATGCAGCAAGGAAACAAAAGGAGCATGAATTTTAAACCTCTAGGCTTGTTGGGACCCTGAAGCTTCTCAGGGAAACAAACACTGCTCTAACACAGCTAGTGTTCTTGATGCAAAGGGAATTTCTATGGCCTGGAATAATTCTTCTTTCATTACTGCAGACAGGTTTCCAAGGCTTAGGCGCCGTATAAAGGCATCCTGTAGAGGATTTTCTCAAATGCTCATGTTGCTTGCTTGCTTTTTATTTATTTTTAAATAATGCGTGCTTCCATTTTAAGTCTGCCTTTTCCCAAATTTATCCACCTTCTTTCAAAGGTTCTGCTTTTCACAAGTGCTGCTCGCTGTGGAAACTATCACCTTCCAGTGGGAGGCCCTTAGTGATCATCCTATAAAGCCGTCTTGGCCCCAGAAAGCCCACTGTTCCTCTCCCTGGTAATGGCCAGGTCTCTGAGTGAATGTGGAGTAAACATCACCTCTTTGGAGAGACCTGCCTTGCTTTCTCTTCATCCACTGGTACTTTCCTACAGCACCTCCCCATCCCTGTGCAAATTACCTAGCCCTCGCCGCGTCTTGCCTGCTGGCAATGTGTTACTTTTATATCTACTCCTGCCAGCAACTTGGATTATTTAAAGGGAAGAGTTTCAAAATACGTGGTTTTTTAAGTTGGATCACAATTGAAAGGATGTTTATTTTTTGCTGGCAGCTCATGGAACACCCAGTTTACCCAGTAAAGAAGTTTGCATCACAAGCAGGCAAGCTGAAGCTGTGTAGTTCAGGTACAGCTAGAGATGTTTACAGAGATTGGGCTTTCTTATCAGTGAAGTTGGTTTGGGCTTGATGTTCATTTCAAAAGCATCAGTTGGTGAGTCTGGAATATCGATAGAAGGGTTGTCTTGCATGGGCCATCCAGGAGCTTCCTCTTCATGCCCAAGAGCATATGCTGTGGGCTTGAAAAGCGCTGTCGTAGTTGCCCTCCCTTCCAGTATTCAAACATCCTTTTACTTTTTCTCCATGGCAGGCAACAAGCACAGATTCCCATTGCCACCGCCGGCGTAGTTTACCCAGGAGCCATTGCCATGGCAGGAATGCCTTCCCCACATCTGCCCTCCGAGCACTCAAGCGTGTCCAGCAGCCCGGAGCCCGGGATGCCCGTCATCCAGAGCACTTACGGCATCAAAGGTGAGGAGCCTCATATCAAGGAAGAGATGCAGACCGATGACGTCAATGGAGAAATCTACGATGAATACGATGAGGAAGAGGATGACCCCGATGCGGACTATGGCAGTGACAGTGAAAATCACATTGCGGGGCAAGCCAACTGATCAGGGTCCAAATATCTCGTGACCTACAGGACTTCAAGGAGAAAAGAAAAAAATAAATAAAGCCCCATCTGGTTTATCCTTGCCAGTGGCCAAGCACATTAACTTTCTCATACACTGACTGTTACTTTAACTGTTAGTCTTAACTAGTTGGGACATCAGCTGACTAATAGACATCAGCCTGCATCAGAAGAAAAAAGGCTCAGAAGAAAGGAAGCAAAGACAACGACGACAACAACAACAGAATGATATAAGCTATGGGTAAAATAATGCCAGTAATTCAGCTGCTATACCCAAGCACTGAAGTCTTACCCGTCGACCTTTTATTATTATTATTTTTTTTTTCAAATAAACTTTATGGCTGTTTGTTCTACAATGTTCTAGAAATTCTCACTCAGGTACACAGTGCCAACAAGTGGCTTGTGAATGTGTTTTGTTGTTTTGTGCTACAGTTTAAAGAGAAATAATTTTTTTTTTTTTTTGGTAATGCACCTGACAGGAAAGAAAAAAAGATAAAATTCCTTTTACCCCCCTGTCTCCTCCTCCTCCTCCTCCCTGGCAAATCTGGGTCAGAAGTGTGTGTGTGTGTGCGTGCGTGCCTGTGCGCGTGGCTGGCAAGGAAGGAAGTGGGGAGTCTGTTTCTGTTAACCCCAACAAGCAATTATTTCCTTTCAAGAGAGGACTTCTCTTCATCAGTTGCACACCATACTGAGTCTTTGAGCAAGTGCCAAATTTGTACTAATGCGCTGAACTAGTCCAATTTGCTTTTTTTTGGTTGGTCTCTTCTTGTTTTGTTTTTCTTTTCTTTTGCTTCCTGCTCTGTCTTAAGTTAGGACAGTGTTGTATCTTAGACAATCCCTTGAAGAACCTGATATACCAGCAGCTGGTGAGATTAGACATATATTTTTGGTTTTGCTTTTGCTTTTTAAAGGAAACTGTAGGTGCCGTTCTCAGGTGAAAAAAGAGAGAGAGAGAGAGACATAAGAAATTTAGAGAAAAAAATATTTTATGGTCTTGGATTTTCATGTGTGCGTGTTTATGGTACTAATAAGAATAATATTGGACTATTGCGAGCAAAAAGCATGTTCCAGAATGAAGTCCCACACCCTCCAAATGACTTGGTCTGTAAGGAGCCTTTGCTTTTAATTTACACTTCAAGTGGCAGCGTATACAACATAAAAAAGGCTTGTCCAAAATGTGATTTGTTCTGCACAGGACAGGGCAATTGGAAGTGTTACCTCCTCGCTGACCATAATTAGGTTACCATGATGTCCAGTTTTGATGAACTCGTACCTTCAGGGTGGCTGAGTACTGATCTCTGATTCAAAAGGTGATTTTTTTAAACTGACTTTTTTTTTCTCCTTTGCACTTGCAGAAATCCTTTTTTATCAGTGGGATGTTTGTGTAGGAAGGAAGACTAATAGCTATGAAGAGATTTCCATATTCAAAGTGGGCCTGTAAGAACCCAAACCTTTGCAGTGGCGAGTTTCCCTAGCTGCTGCCTCTTACAAGTGACAAATTGTTCTCCTGGGCTAAAATATTTTCGGAGTTGTTCTAGAGCCCTTAGATATGTTGCATGGGCAGTTTTGCCTTCCTTGGGCAACAGCAGCCAGGTGAGGAGGGTGGATTTACACAAGCGTTAGCCTCTTGTATTTCCAATAAGGTAACTGAATGTTACACTTTATTTCAGAAAAAAAGAGTGTAAATATAAGTGGATCAGAGAGTCTCTTTTCATCTCCTCGCTCTGATCTTCCTGTAGAAGGAGAGGACCCAGGTTCGTGTAGCAAGACAGAAGCATCAGTTCTAAACCAGCCAACCAACCAAAAAGGCTACCCGTAATTTCAAACAGTGGCTGCCCAGGAGCTCCTCTCTGGCCAGGGAAGGAAAGTCTTAGGATCGCACTGAGGCAAAAGCCTTCCTCTGAGTCGGTTTTCTAACTGAGGATGCCAGCTTTATATTCGTGTCGCTCCCTGGTAAATTCCTACTCCTAGATAGAGAGACTCATTGCTATCATTATCACTTTTAACTTGGAAAAACAGCCCTGTGCATCTTAATGCCTGTGAGATCCCAGCGCAAGCATTCACCAGCACCATGGTCTTCAGTACTTGGCAACATTGATTTTGCAATGGTCCTTTAATCAGGCAAGTTTAGCCCTTGGTGCAATCAGCCATTTAAGTCCAGGAGCAGGATGAAAGGGGCAGGGAGGAGGAGAGACTGGGAGGAGGGCCGGGGGGGGGGGTCTTTCTTTGCCTCTTGAAATCCCACTTGAAGTGTAACTTGACCTCTGCAGACCTTGTGCAAAGCAAACAAGCAAATGCCATTGAAGACTTAGGACAATACTCCGACGAGTGGTTTGGACGTGCGGTAGTTTTACCCTGCAACATCTGTTTTATTTTTCTCCTGTTTTCCCTTTTTTTATTTCCACCTTTGCCTCAAAAAATTCTTTTCTATTTTCTCTCTCTCAGAAGATTTGCTCTGAAGTTATGCTTGGAGTAGCTGATCATATCCTCCATGTCAGAGAGGGTTCTTTTTGTTTGTATTTTATGACTGTGTTGGGTTTTTTTTTTTTCAGTTGAACTGCCTCTTCTTGCTAGTGTTGTAATGGTAATTATAATAATAATAATAATGGTCAGCTGTTCCCAGATTAGTAAATTATGTATAATTTATTTTTTTCCCCCCCCCCCTTTTTAACTTTATTTTATTCTGTTCTAATTTGGCAGTGCAGCAAATGAAGCTGTTAGGCTATTTAAAATGGATACCCCTCCCCACCTTGCCTTTTTATATATATATAAATATATATATATACATATGAAAACAAATCGCTTCTTCTTCTGCTCACACCATTCCTCTTTCTTTTATTTTAATTTTGGCCCCAGCCATGTCAACTTCTGATGTTTATTATGATGGAGTGAATTAATGGGAGTGTTGTTTTCAATCTTAATTAACTTCTGCTCTCTCATCACTCATTTTAGTTATTTAATTACACTAGTCATCTAGAGCCAATTTTTTTTAAGCACTCTGTTTGGATAAGAAGGAAAAAAAAATAGACAATTGTTTTTATATCATTATTATGTACAATGTGAAAACAGATATTTGTTCTTTTTTTTTTTTTTAACTTTTAAATTTGTTCCCTGTCTTTGTGAACAAATTACTTCTGACTCTTGTGGGTTCACCTCACATTTGCTGGATGCTTGATTTCCACCGCGTTATAGAGACTCTCTGGTTTAATTGTGTCACTTCGGGCTACCAGAATACTTTGTTTTAGCTCCAGGTGGGTGCCACTGCGGCAGGCGTGATTGGAGCAAGTCTTAGACGCGTGGGCTGGAAAGCCGGCCGCGGGGAGGTCAATGGGAAGAAAGGCCCTTTGACTTCAGCGGCTCCGAATTTCAGCCCCGAACTATGGGCTGCGCTGCAGGAGATGCTCCTGGAGGTAGTAGCCCCGTCTCCGCGGGCAGGGTCGGTCCGGCGCCGGAGGAGCGCCTGTGCCGGGGCTGCAGGACCGAGCTCTGCTCTCGGCAGTGGACGGCGAGACAGAGCCCTTCTCCGGGAGCGCTCTGCCTTGCTCGCTGCCTTGGCCTGGGCTAGGGCTCAGATGAACGCTCATTTTGGTACCAAACACATTTCCCTCTGAGAGACTGCGCTAGAGCCTGGGGTTCCGTCAGGCTTTTCCGATGGGTAGCTTCAGCAGACTATCCACGTCCTGCATTTAGATGTTGAAACAGATGCAGCAAAGTTAAAAAAGGCAAAAAAAAGGAAAAAAAAAAAAAAAAAAGGCTCTGGGGTCCCAAACCAGCAAAATACTTAACGCCTGTGCTAACGTTTTGTTGGGTCCAAGGATGAGCACCCATATATCCTTTGGCAGTAGAAGACCAGATTTGAAAATGAGGCCCTGTTTTTCCCTCTCTAATTTCTTAGAAAAAAGCAAAACAAAGCAAAACATATATTTATAAAAAGATCTTCTTGTCTTGTTTCTTTTTTTTCCTGGGTTCTGTGCCCTGGAGCATGTAGAAAAACCAGGTTAGAAGAGATTAGGATCGTATTAACCTAAAAGCGCATCGAGGCCCTAATGCCGAGGCGGGCTTCGTTCCCTCTTCCCTGGGAACCTGGCAAGTGAGGAAGGTCTTGGGGATCTGCCGGGGGGAGCGTACAGGCCGCCTCCTCCTAAACGGGGGGAGCCACTTACGCCATGTGTCTCGCAAGCTTACAAAAGAACACCACCAGCAGTGGGGAAAAGGGGAAAAGAAAGACGAAAAAAAACTGAGGCACTTGCTTCTAAGCTCAATTAAATAACACAGAGTATATCCTTTTTCAATTTATTCATGCCTTATATTAGTAAAATAGGATTTTTAAGTGCATTTAACATCTTTATTTAACCGTTCCGCTATATTAATCAGGCCCCCAGAAAAGAACACTAGCTATTATTATAGCATTTAATTAGTTTTGTAACCAAATCCTCTTATTACGAATGCATATGGAAGAAATTCTTTCTTCGAAGACATTATTTCAAAGATTTGGTTACTGCAGTAGACTCTCTCTTTAATTAAATCATTTTTTAGAAAGTAAATTGTCTTTAACCTTTTTACAGCACATTTTCAGAGCTTTTTCTTTTTAATCCAAAGAGATGAGCTGTTATTGTCCCCGAAGAAGCCTCTGACATCACGTTCGTAACATCAAAAATAATTATACTCCGTGGAAACATAGACCTTACTTAGCAAGAATTCATCTGCTAGAATGAATGGCAACTATATGATATCTCGTACGTTTTAAGGGCATGATGTATCGGATAGGAAGTATTTTTGTCTGCCCACTTCTCTATAGAATCATACTTCAATTTTGCAAAGAACTGTGTGTAATTCACTAGATGTGGATTCAAGTGTATCCTCAATTCACAGGGCATGGGCTGGCTGTTTAGCTTGGTTTATATTTACATTTTTTCAACTTTATCTTAACTTGTCAGTTTCCCAGATTGAAGAACATGTCAAGTTCGTTTTTTCTACTGACTGATTTCTCTACTCCCCAGTGTTTTTGTCACTGGTTTGCTGAAACAGTATTTATATAGCTCCATTGGCTCTAAAGCTCTTACTCCTTCTAACGTTTTGGATTTTACAAGTGAAATGAAAATAGAAAAGAAATAGAGACAATCAAATGCCTGGAGCTTAAAACAAAGTATGTGCAACCTACCATCTCACTTGAAATTTAATAAAAGAAATAATTATGTAAATATAACATAGAGTTATAGATTTATATTTTGTTCATAACACATAGTGTAATATAAGTTGTATATTTTCATGTTTTGGTTTTATGTTATCATTCATGCCACAATAAATAAAAAAAAACAGGAGTTGATGTACTCTTTAAAAAAAAATACAATGTGGGTTGCCACCATCCTGGGTTTTTGGTTTTGGTTTTTGGGTTTTTTTTGTTTCGTTTCTTTTGCATTCCCCTTTTTCAGTATTATTGCCCTGCAAGGCACCAATAAAACAGCAAATGTGTTCTTTACCTATCCTGTGGTCTGTTTCCCACTTATTCTAGCAAAGGGTGTGCTAGTTAATTTTCTTGTCAGGAGAACAAAACAGCTGGGCTTAAGGAGCAGAAAATGAGATTTAGATTCAGCTTACCAGTCTGCTCCAAAATTCAAGGTTTTCATCAAATCACAGGAAAAAAAATCACCCCATCTTTAAAATATCGGTATTGAAACAGAAGAAGAAGTTGGTTCCTGAACAAGGTAGTACAGTGCAATTTCCAGTTCAGAGTCGGGGCACCTCATAAATGGGGATGGCTGAGTCCAGAGGTTTGGGCTGTGCCCACCTTCCCAGGTTACGTTCACCTGCTACAGGCTTATCTGTTCGGAGACCAGAGCAAATTCAGGGAAATACCCAATTATGAATGCCAATGACACAAAGCTATGAAGAAAATAGCTCTGCTCATAGTTAGTCAAAATGTCCCAACATGCTGCCTAAACAGTTCATGAAGTTTTGACAGCAGCATATGGCACGAAGTGGGATGAAATGAATTTGTACCTGGTTTTGACAGTAAGTTATTCTGATGGGTGCTTACTCTCAAGTGCCTATGGCTTGACAGATGCCATTCTATGGTTCCAGATTTCCTAAAGGGAAAAGGCAATATTTGGGAAAGCAGGAGGTAGCTGGTGGAGGTCCTACGAGCCTGCCCGTGCTTCTTTTGCTTGCCAAGTTGTCCTCTGTGCAGGGTGGCACCTGAAACATCCCGCCAGCAAACCGGAGGGGTAACGGGGCAGCTTCTTGCTACAGCCTATAGCACCTATATAGCACCCGTCCGGTGGAAGTGGAAATGAACCTGAGCAGAACCATATAATCTGAGGCTCAGGCTGATAAATGTCAGCATCCTTTAACCCCTTAAAATCCCTTTGTCCGTTACTGTCATCAAGATGTGATGAAGGGAGCACCTGTCTCCCTGAAGGGCAGAGGAGCGAACATGACCATGCCGGGTGGTGTGGCTGTCAAATTACGGTGTGGTTTGTATTCAGTGTGCCCGACACCTTCGTTTTGCTTCTTTGCCCTTTTAACAAATATGACCCTAAAACCAGGAATACCACTGCCAAAGCCCTGCTGGCTTGTGCCTTTGCCGGCGTGGCACACGCTGCCCAGCTGGCCCCTGAAGCATCCCTGCACATGTAGGCTTTCTCACTGCCCTGCGCTGGGATGGAGGGACATAGGATTTCTTCTTTTTTTGTGTGTGTGGTACCTAACAGGAGCAACAATGTTCCCGAGGGCAGTGGGGAAAAACATGTCTAGGAGAACATGAGAAAAGCTAAGCTGAAGATGTATCTAAATTGCAATATGAGTGGACAAGGCTGAGCTTTGCAAAAACAGCGATGAAATCAGTTAAACCCAAAGTGTGCAGCTGAAGTAAAAAAAAAGGTTCTTAGAGTGCTGAAGTGATATTATGGCCTAGACTTGGGAGTGGTAACAATTCTTTCCCTAGACAAGTTGCGGAGGGGTTTTTTTCTTTCTTTTTTTTTTTTCAAAAAATGCTAAAGCATTCCAGCAATTGCCTGTAGCAGGAAGGAAGAAAATGAGGATAATTATGACATTAATCTATTTAAAAAAGAAAGACGTGTGACAATTAGCGCATTCCTACCAAGAAAGTAACATACAGAGCTATATGTGTGTAGGAAAGTGAAAAGACCCCCCACAGAAGCCATGAAAGGTTATGGAAAGCGTATGTGCCTCACGAGGAAGCACAGTGCTGTGACTTCAGGATCAGCGAGAAAGAGTGCACGGGAGCTTGTCAATAAGCTTTCAGTTAATAAATATTCAGCAATACTGTAGAAAAGCAATGTGGGAGAAGAACAGGCAGTGTCTGTGGGGCCAACCAGTGGAAAGCGTACACTGAAAAGGTACAGAAAGTCTTCTCAACATACTTATCGAAGTAATCTAGTGCCTGAGACCGGTGGGCTCGAGATCGTCGTAGCAGCTAATTTCAGTCCCTGGGACGCTTGCGCTCACATCTGTTGGTGTTACAGCAGCACTGATGGCCATGCACTGAAATCAGAGGTTGTTTGCAAGCTAACAATGAGAACAGGAAAAAGAAAATGGTACCGCAGCTTTGTTGGCCTAGTTCAGAAGGGCCGGCAGCCTCGGCAGCTCTGTGAGCATCAGCTACACCCCACCTGCAAAACCTTCCTGCTAACGTGGCTACCAAGGCAGAGGGGCGGCAGCTCCGGGCTGGGTTTGCAAGGCTGGCAGTTAGCAGACACTGGGGGGGTTTGGTGCGGGTTTTTCTCCCGTAAGTAAATTGGATCTGAAAGCTAATGCAAAAGACATCCTACAGGTTCCCCGGTATCGTCCGTAACAGTTGCTCTCCAGCCTCTAGCGGCGTGAACTTTGCAGACTTTATTACACTCTCGGTCTGTGCACACCCCCCCCCACGTCACCCTTGCTCGCTCTATGCCACATCTGGCATGGCTCCTCAAAAGTCCTGTCACTGGGAGCTGACTATCTGTATCCACCACTTCGAGGGATTAGCCAGTGCTTATTGGTCTGGGGGTTTTAGGGTTTGTTTGCTGGGGTTTTTTGCCTTGTCGGAGCACAGCCGGAGCCTGGGGCTGGGCGAGCGGGGAGAGCACCCAGCGCTCAGCCGGAGTCCTCCTCCGTCTCAGACCAGACGTGGCTCAGAGCACGGTACGTCCAGCTACGCCAGCACTGTACAGCTGACGGCGTGGCAGCAGTACCAAGGAATGGTCGTTCCTGACGCGTAACCTAATCAAAGCAAACTGCTTGGCATGAGAGTACGGATTTATTGGTTATGGGTTTGGTTATTATTTGCAGGCTTATACCAATTTACCTTTTTGGATGCTTCTAAAATTGCTGCCATTTGCTGATTTTGGCCAAATCAGGCTTGCCCCTGCCCCTGTGGAGGCCAAGTCAATTAGGAAGAGGTTAAAGTCACACCAAAATACACCCCTCCACAAAATCCAAAATACTTCAGGCGGGGAGCCTTTCTGTAGAGCTGGGTCTTAATGGCACTAGAATGGGACATATGTAATTGAAAATATAATTAAAAGCACAAATGTAAGGTTTAGTTAAAACTCCGCCAGCCCTGTGTGGCAATTCAAGCTGCAGTTTGAATGGCTTGTTGAGATAAGTTAGACTTGATTTAAGTCCTGACTGCATCTTTAGTCTTAGTTACCAATGTCAGGAAGGAGGGCTGGTCCATCACAGATAATGTAAACTGCTCGCATATATACACGTATGAAGGACCTTTTACAGTGCAAATTATTGCACGTAGAAAATGCCATTGGCGATTTCAGGCAGCTGCGCTGGTGCACCAGCGCCTAGGGTGGGTGTCAGCCGCACTGATGTAGCTGTACAGTACTGAGTGTGTGTGCGTGAAGACAGGGGCTCAAACTAAGCCCTGAAAAGCCCCTCCTATCCCCCGCTAGAGCATCCCCACACAGGGATTTGTGTCGGTTTAACTTCACGTTATCAGCGCAACTTTCACAGACAGTGAATGCCTAACCCACCAGGGATAAATCAATGCCTCCCCTTGTATTTAACAGAGATATGACTTAAATACAGTAAGTAAATCAAAGTAATTATTTAAAATTAAAATGATTTAAGAGACTTAGTCTGGGAGAATGGCATGGTGGTTAGAGAAGTGGCTGAGACGCAGGACTTCGGCAGGCTGCTCCTGACTCTGTCAGAGACTTGCTCTACAACTTCAGGAAAATTACTCAGCCCATCTCTAAGACTGCTATAATAATACCTACTTCAAAGGGGTGTTATGAGGCTTAATTCATTAATGCCTGCAAAGCACGTTGAGATCTTTGGATTAAAGGCACTACAGCACTGCAAAGTATTATTAGCTACAGGGAAAAGCTCTCAGGCAAGCATGGCATTAAATGTCTGAGGTTTAAAAAAACACGGGGCGGGGGGCAAAGATGGGCAAATTGTGGGTGGTTTGGGTTTTTTTCTATAGCCAGGTTTCCACTAGTCAGATCTGTGCTTTGCTAAACCAAGTCCAGGGCGGTACAGCTCAAGGCCTAATTTTGCTCTCACTCCTAGAGCTCCCAGATTGCATACATAACTGTTTGAATTTGGGGCTTCTTTTTATCAAAAATCCTCACTTTGCGGCTCAAAAGCATGTAAAACTTCCCTCTAAGGACGTACTTACCCGCTGAATTAAACAAGAAGAAGAAGAAAATAATTGTACCTTGTATTGACTACCTACATTTTTTAAAATTCAGTTTAAACATTATATACTCTCCCAGTGAAAAGTCTATTCCATTTGATTTAAAAGGGGTAAGAATTTCATCATGGGTAATTGTTTTGAATCCAGAGGTATTCAAAACACACAAAACATGGCCTTTTTTATTACCCTCCAGTAGAGCTTCTCCACCTACTGTGAGCACAATTCCAAATGGACAAATTGCAATGGACAGTTGCAAATGGACTAAATGGAGGGAATTTTTTAATGACTGCCTTGGTCCCAAGTATTAATTTCTTTCTGATGTTAAGTTTTAAAAGCAAACAACTAAAGATAGCAGGTTTTTCTGTTGGTCCAAATTTAAATCTTGTCTGATCTTATCCTTCATTTGGTGCCTGTGGCAGCACCCGTGCACTAACTTGGGGTGCATCGGAGCCCCACAGGGCAGGGGTGAGTGGGATTTCTCCCATCATAACCAGGCAGAAAAGGTGAGGACACAAGCAAGGTTCCCAAAACCATCAGCTGAAGAGCAATATTAAAGCTGTCATGTTTACCTTCTTAACCAAATCCAAATTTTAAATTTTTTATATTCTTTATATCTTTGAAACTTTTCATGTACAACTACTTAAAAATAAACAAAATCAGCCCCCCCCCCCCGAAAAGACTGTAACATATGGAAATGTATTTTTTGGTTTTTTTACAGCATTTCTGACTTTGGTGAGGAAAACCTTTTAACTTCACTTTGTTTCCAGGTCCCATTGAAAAAGAACACAGGGGAAGTGAAGTATAAGTGATTCTGGCTGCTGGAGGTGCTTTGTTTCTCTTCTGATAGAATATGAAACTTCATGTAGGTGGTGGGTAGAGCCATCGTAACCTGCTTTCTTCTGAGTGAATGAGGGAGGTCAATATATTATCGTATCAAGGAAGAAGAAATTACATAGGCAATTCCCCCACAGACAATAAAGACAATTCTGACAGCATGATCAAAACAACTGTATAACTTTTCTTTTCTTTTCTTACAGACACACCAGTGTTTAAATGACAGCTGAAAGAGGATGATGGACTAAACACATTATTCTCTGTTCCATCTACTTTTTTATAATAGAAATATATCTTGAAGACTGTATTCAAGTTGATCAAATAATAAGTCAATTTGTCAATAAAACAGATTAGGCAACCTGTCTACTGAGATGATATCTGTCAAACAACATATTTTGTTAATACAATCTGGAAGCAAATGCCTTCACGAAAGACAATAAAAAAAAAAACCCGCAATGCCACTTTTACGTTTATTGAAACAGAGCGCTGACTTATTTCAGTTATAGATGTTTAGACTTTTTTTTACTTTAAATTCTAGTTGCTAGTTAGCAAACCGCAATTTGGAAAAGACTAGAAATAAGTGTTAATGGCCTGGTGGGCACTGTCTGCTGCTAAGAATTTCCAAGCCTCTTGGCAATGCCCACCCTGTGGGCACAAGTCATCATTATTGGGGTGGTGGAGGGGTATCTCCATTTCTCCGTGCACTGTTTTTTCTTCATCACATTTGTTACTCCTGTTACCTACTGCTGGCAAGGCATCTACAGCATCGACTGATCTGCCTTGTCACATCACGAGCCCTGTCACTGTGCTCACCAGATTAAGGCATGATGCTTTGACACATCGTGTATGCTGATGCAAATCATCCCTTGGAGATGTTGGGCCACAGCCTGATCTCAGCCGCACGGGGGGATCTCTCAATTTATGCTGTGTGACAAAAAATAGAGGAAGCACTAACACGCACGAATGCACAGTGATCAAATACAAGTAATGTGGAACTAAATGGCATAAAGCTGAAGACCCATTGCTGAAATCACAGATTCATAATGCAGATAGAGCTTGAGTTGTCCAATATAAGGTATAATCAGTGGCTGGAAAAGGCCAGCGAGTGGACTAGAAAATTTCCATTCTGAACGCTGGAAACTTAGATTAACCAGTCTCAGATATTAGCTGTTTTGCCAGGTGAAGTTCAAGCCAGCTGGTTTAGTTGTGTGTTTTCTCTCACGCCTTTGCTGTGCTAATGCTATGTAATCCTCAGGAAAGTGGCTGGTTCAGAAACTCAAATTCTTCTTTCTTCTCCATTGGAAAAGAACATGTCATATGCGCTAATAGGCTAGAAATTGTCTTGGTTTTGATTTATGTTCTTCTTAAACAGAACTTGGGAGGCATTTTGTTGCTGAACTATCTGATGCAAAATATACAGGCTGAGGAAAACTGAAGCTACTCAAAAGTGTGAACAGGCACTCTAACAGGAGGATCAACTATGGTGGCTGAAAACCAAGCAAACAAAAAAAAGAGCTTAAATGCTGACAGAGATTTAAGGACTTTCCCACCCAAGCTTGCCTCTGCAGGCTCAGACTGCTGTTAAGAATTAATGAGCTAATTTGCTGTTGCTCTCAATAATGCATCAACACCTTGTGGGGCAGAAGAGCTTTCATTCAGAAAAATCTTTCCAAAACCTACAAATATGGAAACTATATTCTGAAAGCTATAGATTGTTAAAAAATAATAAATCTCTGTGGCAAAGCTGTGAATAGATTTAAAGGCTGCACTGAAAAGAGATGGGTATTAGAAAAAAAGAAGTCCAGAAAGCCCTGTCAAAAAATTATGTCAAAACGTTAATTTTTGTGGTGAAATTTCAATAACAGTCAAAGATATTCCCATAAAGTCTACTGTGGAGTTCATTCAACTTCTTGTAGTGGAAATCCCCGTTTACAGAACTGGACGGTACACCCAGTAGGAACCTGAGCTTCCCCATTATTTTCTCCAACCCTCTGAGTTTATGTGACCACACGGCGATGTCAGGAATGCTTAATTACCCACCCAGCCCTACAAACCCTGAAGCACAAGATAGCCAGCAATCCACTCTCATTCAGAATAGTTTGGCATGTCTCCACATTGTAACTAACCAGTGTTACCCCTAGCAATTGCTCTTTAAAGCAAAAACATGTGCAAAATGTCTTCATTCAGCCTAGTAGTATCATATGTCAATCAGATTCAGGATGCAGAACTGGCCAGCAATATCCTAAAAAAAAATTTAAAAAATGGTCTTTCTTGTTTGAATCACTTTGAATTAACTTGATTCTGTCATGTTACTGGCAAGAATATTCTCTCTTGAGCATCTGATTTCTAATTTTTTTCTTTTTCTCTTTTTTTTTGGTCTTTGGATTTGTCTGCAAGTTCCAAGGATCTGTTTTAAGCTTTACAAGACCAACTTAGCCTGGGGCTTTGGCAAGCAATTTAACATTGTCTACAGCACACTGAAGTTTATTAACACCTTTCAAAACCTCTGCAAGTTTGTAAATCAAGCAGTGGTTCATTCTCCAGAAATAATAAGGGTCTGGTTTTGTTAATGTATACAAACACAAATGACATGTATTTATGATAACATGTGTATATGTATGACGTATACTTATATTTAAGTGACATTAGGTATTTGCTGTATGTCATAATGATGGCATTGAGAGTTATCGAACTAAAGCCACAGAAAGACAGCATCTATCAGACTCTAAAAGTCTATCATCAGATCCTCCGACTTTTTTTTTTTTTTTTAAGAAGGCGGACTTTTTTTGGTTTTGACCTTAGCATCCAGATCCTATGCCTCTCTTCTCTGAAAGGGAATGACACTGCTGACACCTGATGCTAACACATGGCAAATCCCAAATATCTACAGTGCAACATGTTAACAGGAATCAGTTATTTTAAACTGACTCCCTCTGCTCCCAAAACCACATCCCCCCCCCCCCCCCTTTTTTTGTCCTAGGTGACTTTATTAGGATTCGCAGATGCACAAAGGATAACTCACCAATTTTATGGTGTTTCTTCCAGATTTAGAGGAAAAGGTATGGCTTTACAGTAAGGTCCCACTAAGATACCACCCCCCAAACAGAGCAAGGAGAGCCATCTGTAACCCACAGAGGAAAATGAATGCTGCTGTAGTTTACGACAAATCAATAAACGGTTCTTTTATTAGTACGCCTTCAGCCTCCATGATACTTTCATAATCCCCAACATAAAATGGTTGTGTGGGCTGCTCACAAGCCCTGGACCAAGGTACAATCAGGATGGTACATGAGGTGGCTTATATGTCGTTGTAGTAACTTGTGTCAGGAGCCATCTCCTGTGAAACCGTCACGTAAATGGGAGGAAAAGTACAACTGTAGCACATGCAGAGTAGTACTGCATACGCATAGAACAAGCCATTGTAAACTAAAATATCACTGTGCTGTATGCCCATTAGGTGTGCTGTATGCACATGCTACTGTGAGAATAGTCCTACATTGACAGAAGCAAAGTTTCAAAAATTGGACTACCTGTGCAAACTTAAGTAGGCCTCCTCGGGCATGTGCTTTATGCTCTTGTCTCCAACTACACGATCATTCGCCTTTTTTATTCCGGGGGCCTTGGCTTAGTGCAGAGCACAAAATATACTGACTTCAACGTAGACCCAGAGCCAGCATTTCCCTCGAAGCTCCCTGCTCCGACCACGTCTCCCGGCCTCTGCCATGGCCCGCTGTGCGAGCCCTGCCGCAAAGGCAGATGTATTAACTCCCTTTGGCACACACCGCTACATTATTTGCATTCTTCTCAACTGCTTGTTGTCTTCATCAGATCTCTGGAAGGTCAGAAGGTAGGATAAGCATTGTTTTGTTGATGAACAGCAAAGGCATAGTGAATTTAAGGTCAAATAACGTCACTAATTTTAAGCATGCAAGTGGATGAGCCCTGAACGTGTCTGTTGGTTAAAGCAGTTTAGGAGTGCCAGCCTGGTTTCTTTGCCCTTCAGCTGCTACCCCAAGCACCGAGCCTTTCCACCAGGCAGATTAAGCCCCAGATTCAGAAAATGGGGACTATACAACCAGTGGCAAATTGTGACACTTTTGTCAAGAATAGCCCAGGTAGGTAGAGAATTCAGGCATCTATTTCTTTATTTTTCACCCATTGAAAGTCTTTGCTGCTTATAGTCCACCGTGACCACACTCTGCAATACGGGAGGCAGAGATCTCACGGAAAAGCAACTCCTTCACTGCATGGCTCCTGCTCAGCCCTGAGCAAGGCAGGGCTACTGCAGTGAAATGAGATGTCATCCTGCCCACACGCACCAGAGGTTGTGGATGAAACGTTACATCGAACCGTTATCGACAAAACTTGGCATTTCCTAACTGCAGAAGGCTTGGCTTTGCAAGCTTCATCATGCTTCTTAACATCGCTACGTATCCACCATCTCATGCACGCCCACAAATAAATATCTATACACACTCCTCATGCTGTCTGAACATTTTCTACACTGTATTTCATGCTAGTTTTCTTCTTTTCTCTCAAAATGTCTCCCTTACACCTGGAGATGCTAAAAGTGGCAGGCAGTTGCTCCCCCACAGAAAAATCTCCCGGCCCAGCACAGTGCCATCTGATGTCAGTGTCGGCATAAATCCTTCCTTTGACCTCAACTGGCAATACATCAACCCACTGGTTTTTTGTGGCATTTCCGGAGTTGAGGGAAGATTATTTATTTTTAAAAGGCAAGAGTTACTGAATTCGCTGTACCTGGATGCTGCACAACTCTTTGTAATCGTTACCAACAGATGATGTCACTGAAAGTTATTTTTATGTCATTATCCTCACCCAAGGTAAATATGGAGCGCTGTCATGCCGTTACGTGATGTCAATATGTCATCATAATTTGTCTTTACACATCATAAATATTTTATTATATGACATTATTACACCTCCAGATATCTTTTTCCATATGAATAGTAATTACTCAAAGTATTTACTGTAATTATGTCACTTGATGAAATTACAGTAATTACATCGAAAAATGATAGCCCATGACTAATGAATTAAAATAGCATGGAAATTCGCATAAAAATTACATTAAAAATGTTAAGGATCTGAGGCAAACTCACAAAAGCAAGGAAATTCATAATTAAGAATTTAATCTCTAATAACATTGCAGGGTGCCACATTTTTAGATTATATCACAGAAGAAGGAAAAAAAAAAAGTAAAGAGATATTACCTGAACAGGAATAAAGTGCACAAGTGAACTGCTGCAAAGCGTAACCTGGCATTTTGCATACGTGTGTACAGTAATATAGGCAAGCGCTGTATAGCAGCATTCAACAATGTTTCATCAGGAACAAAAGGCAATGGACCAAAGTCAGAGCTGGGGTAAGGAGCTGCCACTTGTGTGGAAGTTTCTACGCAAGAGCCATCTGGGAACATAATTTTGTGACAGGTGAGGACAGGATCACTGAAGGACCGCAGTGCCAAACTCAGGAGCGAGGTGGCTGGCGGATCCCAGGAACATGTGTGGGTCTCACGGCGGACCTGAGATTTGACGCCTAACCTGTGCTCGCAGCTTCTGTAATGCCACTCACCTCTGCAAGCAAACAAGTATTTTCATAAACGTAGCTACCCCGAGCAGCCACACAAGGTCCTGCTCTGGCACGCACACTGTGTTCTTGCCGCCTCTTGCATCCCAGGGAGGCACAAGGCCCTCTGTTGCCGACAAAATTAATGAACAAATCCTTTGGATTTGGGCCTTCATGACGACAAGATGATTTATTATTACATTCATTTTTAATTCCATTCTTATTTTCTGTGTGAAAAGAAATTATTCTGTGGCTAAACACTGGTGGTGCCCGAGAAGCAAAAAGGAACTGCTGATACCAATTTTGTTCGTTCGCTTCCTAGCTCAGGAGCAGGCCAGGAGCCCATACCTGCGAGAAACTCAGTGTTGTTCATCTCCCCCTCTCGCAGCTGGCTCCCTTGTTGGTCCCGGGGGGTACGGCACCTCCACGGACTTCACTGGTTTTTGAAGTGGCCCCCAAGCTGCCTTCAAACTGAGCTGCCCAAATTACACCAGACCAGGAAACCCCACGGAGCTGAAACGGCTCCCTACCACACGTAAGGAGAAAGCTGGGATTTTAGCTGAATGAAGAAAGAGTCAGAGAGACAGACAGACAGACTGGGGCGGGGAAGGGGGGACAGGGAGTCAGTAGGAGAAAAGGAAAGGAAAGGAAAGAAAGAAATAAGGAAAGAGGGGAAGCGAGAAAGAGAAATTCTGTTTCCAGTTAGACTATCCAGTAATAATTTAATATATGGTGCCATTTTAGAAAATGTGCTATTCATATTTATGAAAGGCTTAATAGATGCAGCTGCATCCTTTAACAAATTATTATAAGGCATGGTATGAAATGCATTAGTAAGAAATGCTTAACAGATGATGCTGTGACAAGCTGTTACAACGCGTGTTATAAGACGTCAATATTATTAAATCTATGGGCTTGGTTAGCACATGAATATAAATAATTTTTATGCATGCTACAAATTGCCATGCTTTATTAATAATGAAGTGTTTATAAATGGAACCTTACTGTAAAGCATTATTAAATGCAGCTACTCAGAAGACCTTAGAGTAATACTGTAGTACCATTATCATGCTGAGAAACAGACTAGAAAGCCTGCTTTATTTTACTGTCTGAGTTGACACAGGTTCAAACACACTGGGCTTTGATTCCTGAAAACCCATGTGGTAGGGGCCACCAGTAGGCACCGGTTGAAAGCTGCTGTTGTCGCATTCTTTGTTACTCTGAAATCACTCTGGCCTCACTTACGTGGGATTTACACCAACATAAGTACTAGCGTCAGTGGAGTAACTCCTGATTAACCCTGCTGTAAGTGATACGTGCTGCAGGCCACATTATTTTCCTTCCCAAGTGAAAGCTGGCTGAAAGGTAACTGTGCATTGTAAGACATTCTTCTGGGGGAAAAAGGAAAACAAAAAAGGAAAAAAAGTATGTAGATTTGAAATGTACAATTCCCTGCGTCTCAGATTCTGCCCTTCCAACAGATACCTTCCAAAAGGTTATTTCTGCATTAAAAAGAAACATCTTTACAGGGTCATTCATTGCAAAAAAAAAAATCACGTTGCTCCAGAAGTTACCGTGACTCAGTAACACACAGGAGTGGCTCAGTTTGTCTGGCCTGAACATCATGTGGGAAAGCATCATTTGCTTTTATTCTTTTAACCATTTCAGGCCTTCATGATTGATGTTGTCTGAGTTTCCAATACCACATTGAATTGGACCAATATACTTACAGACAGAGAGCTACAACAGAACATATGTCTTCCCCTGCAGAGATTGAAGCTCATTAATAAAAAGACATAGCAAGTCTAGGACCAGATAGGCAAGAAATGCTTGCCATGTGATGATAAACAAAGCCTTTTAAATTCTTAGTTACATTTTTTTTCCAAATTCTTAGTGGTTTAGTTAATGTTTAAATGGGGCTCCCTGTTTTCAACCATCTGCCTATTCTACCTTTCAATGCTAGCTTTTTTAAAAATAATTTTTCACAACTCCTGGGTTATTTGGATGATCACCTCCTCCAAGTTGTAGCTTACTATTCTTACTAAGGACTTCTAAAAAGAGCGGGGTTCCTGTTACTGAACTGGGACAGTTGCATAGGAGGCTCTGCCTTTTCTGTTCCCAGTCAGCACAGCCTCTTCCCCTGAGCCAGCCTGTGACCTTGCGTCAGCAGCCAGCACGTACAGGTTTCAACTCAAGGCTGTGCAGCTCTTTGCAGGGGAAAACTTGCACTCATTAAAAACCACCACCACAGGGAACTGCAGGAGTAGGTGAAAAAATGCTAATCTTTTGGATAAGCTCACAGTGTCACCAGTATCATCATCTGAATGCACTTTGAGAGGGAGACTCCATTCTGGTATAGCAAAGGGCTTTACATGTCTCTGCGTGTGTTTGTGTATCTGTACTCACACGTGAGTTTGTGGGCACGTCCCACCGCTGTTCACCTAAAGCACTTTCATGTCCGCTGGTACTGCGTTATCTCAGCACTTCAGAACAGAAGAGCTTTAACTCCGCTTTCCAAGGGAACCTGAAACACACCAAGAGGGACACCAACGGCCAGGTGTGGAGAGGTGTGTAGGTGCCCACAGCTGGTGGTTTCAGTGGAGGCAGAAACACTCAGCTGAGCTGGCATCGCATGCCATCTGGGGAAAAAGAGATGTGACCCTGCATCACTTGAGCCCTGCCACAGCGGCTGGGCAATCCCTCTTCTCTTCCAGCTCTGCTCCATTTAATGCCAGCAGCCAGAGCAACCCTCTTCACAAGTGATGTAGACCACTTCATTTATCACCTCTATTATCACCCAGGAATTCAAAACACAAAACAAAAATATTACCTAACTAACTGCATGAAGCTCATAAATGTTGCAGATGGGTTCATTCTAAGTTCTGGGCAAATGTTCAAATAGATTAATTTTTTTTAAACAGATATATACTTATACTGACCAAAGCCTTAGTCTTGACTGTTCCATTTCTTTTTTTTTGTTTCCCTCCAGTGTTTCATGGCAGACACAGGCTAATGTCAAACAAGCATGCTGAAGGACTCATATTATATTTATCTATTAGCCTTGATGTGATTGCAATCTTCTGTATCTTCATGCATTAGTTTCTGGTCTAGTTTACAGTTCCTCCTGTTATAATTCATCTCATATCACTTCTTTTCTTTGTTTTCCCATTCTTCATCATTAATTTCTGAGCCAACTTTTTACTTATTCCATGACTCCTGCGCCCGAAACGTTATTATTAACCTTGGATGTGGAACTTGGTCAAAAATCCTCTCTGAAGTGTAAACAGCTCTGGCATTTCATTACAAAATTCACCATTGTGTTCCAAAACACTCCTTACTATAAACTTCAAGGTCACTCGCATCCTCCCCCTGTAACCGTTTCGGCTCCAGGTGGAGCCTCATCCGTCACACTGGTGCTGGGAAAGGGAGATGTCGAAACTGCAGGAGTCAGCGCTTCAGAAGTCGCACCCAGCTTTACGGTTTGGCAATGGGCCTTCATGCGAGGAAATCCGGAGTGGGATTTCCACATTGCGCTGCTGAAAAGAAGAAAAAAAGGGCAAACGCTGCTTTTGGGTCAGATGGCCCTCCCTCATCCTTCAAGGCTTTCCAAGAGCCATATGGGGGGGTCCCGCATGAGTGTGAGGGATCGGCAGAGACAGAAAGGAGGCATGAGTCCCACTAAATGCCTTGGTTGGAGCTGACCTGATCCAAACCTGAGGTCCAAGGCTGAGGGCAGGACACTGCATGGTGGGCTACAGCCCTCCTGCGACTGGCCACGCACCCTGCGAGCTTCGTACACTGCTGGCTGGCGGCGTGACGAGAAGCCGGCTCCTACCTGCTCTCTCTCCCCGTGCATCAGGTTAAGTTGCAGCAAAACCCAAACAGTCTTTGGTACTTTTTGAAGCACCCCTTGAGCTTTTCCATGCGTCGGTTGATTGATAGCCTTATTACTTAGCACGTCTTTATATCTGCAGTAACTGTAGCAATCAGCGAAACAGCAGACAACTGTATTAACTACGACTGAGGAAAAGTGAAAATAACACCTGGCATTTAGCACAGTTCGTCAAAGGATCTCAAAATGCTCAGCAAACTTTAATAAAGACACATGACACCCAGTGAGTCTGGAAATATTGTGACAGCCATATTAAACCCAGCCAAACTGATAAATCAAGGCACGCTGTAGCGGCAGTGGCGCAGCAGTGATGCTCTCGCGTTGGGGTAGCGCGCTGCCAGGGTACCACCTCCGTGCCCCTCTGCCATGGCTCCTGGGGAAGCCTCTCTCTGCCCAGTGCTGTCCTCCAAAATTTCTGGGTGCTGGGCCAGATCCGGCACTCAGCTGCTTGTGGTCCTGCCTGCATCCTGCAGGCATTTACCCGGGAGCATCGGGATACCCACATGCCTCTATCTTGCTCCCCAACCCTCCTTTCTGTGGCATGGCAGATATAGGCGAGCAGGAAAGCAGGACTGCCAATGGTCCTGTTTAGCCTTTATTTACACGCTCGGTTCATTCTGCATTTCTATTTTATACGTTTCTCTATTTAGATGATGTGTGAATTCCATGTACACTTTTTTTTTTCCTCAGAGTCATGCAGCTAGTGTTTGTTTGTGCATCTGTATTGTGCTCTACTTTTCCTCATGTTCACAGATTTTTATTAAAATATTTCCATAAAACAGGTTGTTACCAAAAATAAATGAACACATACAAATTAATACATAAAAACAGATGAGTTATATAGAATATTTACAAACAATGGGATGGAATTCAAAACTTCTCATAAACACAGCATATAAATAAGCATATACATACCCCATGTTTACTACCATTTATTTTAAGAGTTACTTAGTAGATCTGAGGTAGGCTAAGGCTGACAGACAAGCTTTTTCTTCCCATTGCAGATTACAGGTGCATCAAAAAGATCTCATTTAAGAGCCAAATGAAAAAGATCTTATTTTACACCCAGCTTGTGTTTCCTCAGCCTGCAGAAACAGACACACGCGGTGTAAAAATTGGGTTCAAGAGCAGTACTGACATGACCAAGCCTCAGTCTTCATGTGTGGTAAACGAAGCAGAGAGCTTTAAGTGATCCGGCCGAGGTTAGGCAGCAGGTAAGCGGCAGCACCAAGGGTCCAGTCTGCTGACTGCTGGGCTTTCAGCTCGTCTGTTCGTTACCTAAAACATTTGGAAGACAGAACGATCGTCGTGAATAAGAAATACCCACAGCAGCAGCCGGCTGAGCATTCAGACAGAGAGGGGGTATGCCATCAAACTACGCCAAGGGAGAAAAATCCCAAAAGTTAATGGCCCTTTGGTCCAAACTTTTATTAAAGCAGATCCACGGAAGGCAGTGGGACTAACTGGCCGATGGAAGCTCACGTTCTCTTTGCGTGAACCCGCGGTTTGCCCCGCAGCTCGGTGCCGCGGTGCAGCTGAGGGCTGGTGGGCAGCGAGGGGCCGCGGCCTGGCCGGAGGCGGGCGCGCTGGGCCCAGGCAGGGCCTCTGGAGAGCAGCATGGCTCCGGCCACAGCCCAGCCGTCGCCGCGGGGCAGGCCCGAGACCGGCAGGAGCTGGCAGAGGCACCGTGTCCCAGAGCCAAGGGCTGGAGCCCCACGGCCGGGGGCGGCCGGAGCGGTGCCGGCCGGAGCCCTGCAGCATGGGGATGAGGCGCGGAGGGCGGGTAGCCCTGCGCGCCAGCACCTCGCCGGAGGGTGGGAAGGTGGGCTGGGACCCACGCGTTTCGGTGACGGGCAGGGCCCGCGGTACGTGCTCGGCCACCCCATCGGCACTGCCGGGCCTCGCAGGTGTGAGGCGTGGAGCGTTATACTGGCATAGAAGCTAACACAACCTTCTCTACAAATTGCTCCGAGCAAATATTTGCGCTTCATATCCTCAGGCTGCGGAGGCAAAAATGGACAGAGCTTAATGACGGTCTCCTGTCTCTGCAGCGCAAGATCGCTTTCTGCACCCTTTGACAAACTGGAGGCTTATTAAAAGCTGGGAAAGGCAGGGCTGACTTTTTCTCCGTTTCCGAGAGGAGGCTGTTTTGTCAACGTTTTGCCAGAGTCTAGGAGTGTGAAATTGGCTGTTCATGTGCAGCCTGCACAAGTACTGTAGTTTGAAAGTGAAGGCAATTAATTTTAGTTGTTGACTTAAACTGCTGTTGAGAGGTACTTCATTTCCCGATTCTTCCTCCTATAAATAGATTAAGGGTTACATGAAAGTCAAGTTGTGCTCGTTTGTCCTCCCTCTAGATAGATTTCCCATGACTGCTTATCTATCAGCTCCCCCCCCTTAACACAATTTGTTTCTCAAATTAATTTAGCTCACTCGCTCTCGTTGGTCCACAGCCAAAAAAATTGTCTCCTGTTCCTTTTTTTTTTTCCATAAAAAAAAGAAACAAAACAAACCACTTCTTTGGAATTAACATTTTCTGGAAGGGAGATTGAGCAATGTGTGTCTTGAACTTATGATTGAGAGAGCTGAAGAAAATGTATCTTTTGGAGGGATAAACATTTGTGTTAGCAGTCTGGAAGGACTGTGCTGGAGAGTGGCGGCTCTGCACACAACATTGCAATGGCTCCATGCATGCGCTTTTTCATCGATACTCATGGAAGCTGCATGTGCCCAGCAGCTGCAGTATAAATCCCTCTGCTTATTAATCAGCTATTACTTTTGGCAAGTTTTCTTATTATTATTTATTCGTGTATTGGTGGCTATTTTTTCCTTGCTTTCTGGTATGACCTGTGAAGACAACCATGACATCTACAAAAGTAAAGGAAAATTTTGTTTCCTGCCTAAGCTTGTTTGCAAGAAGGGACATTACTGATGCTGAGGATATTTAAAGTGTCGAACTGGAACGCACACACATTCACACTAGAGAAACAAAGTTACCTGATGCACACTGATGTGCCTGGAGACCTTCCGACTCCATCCTGTTGTTTAATGCAAATAAATCAGAGTGCTTGCCCATGGGCTACCTCATCTCTCCACTCCACAACAGTTCCAGTCCCAGCACCCAGGCCATAGAACACACATAGTAAACAGCTAGTGCGAGGGTTTGAAGGACAGTCATATTTTTTTGATGCAGATAAGGACATCTGGGTAAGTATGAGTCACTGTTCTGAGGGCAGCATTTGTATTTTTCATGGAGTGCATATTTAAAGAAAAAGAATTCCTTGATCTAAAGATTCTGCGGTTGTCTTACTGCTGCTCATCTGATCTCTGATCTGGAGCTGCAAAATTAATTTACTCTTCACCCTGTAATATAGAGCTGAACAGAATTAGAAAAGGTCTGTGTTTTATCACTGGAGATGCCAAATCCTTATCTGCTAACACTGCACTACAGAGTTCTTGCCAAAAGGGGAGGAGAAACTGAAGTAATTTAAAAATAATAGTGGATATTTGGAGATATTTAGAGATACTTATCTTTCCAAGAATGGTATTCTGGGATGTAGGAATTTCTGCTTATTCAAGGTGCCTAAAACATTTTGATACCCCGAAATATGGACCCATGGATTTTCATATGTGAAAGGACTGTGCCATACAGTTCAGAACTATCATGCAGATGGGCTTCCTGGTCACAGTGCTTGTTTTTGACTTTGACTGTCTGTGATGTTAGAACTGGAGGGTTTCATGCGGCTGTCCATCAGCTTGGCCAGAGCAGTTGTTCCTTCTGCACTGCTGGCTATTCAGAGGTCCCAGGTGTGTGAGGCCACCCTGCTACACCTCTCCAACAAGCTGGGCACTTCCAAGAGTTAACAGACCTAGTGCTGCTACCATGTGGTGCGGTAAGTCTGGCATGCCACAGACTCACTAAAATTAATGTGCTTGGGCAGATAACTTGGTGGTACAAGAGCAGCAAGCCTGATGTCTCCCAGAAATCTTGGGCTCATTGTACATAGGGACATTTGTCCATCCAGGAAACTCAACAAATACACATTTATCCCATTTCCTGTAGGGTTGCCTTCTGCAGGTGTCTGGAGTTGGGAAGCTTGTATATCTTTCAAGCACGATGACGTTCTGGGACCATAGAAAGAGGCAATAAAAAAGAAGTAGTGGAGTTTGCCTGTGAGCTAAAACAAAATACAAATGTTGGTTAAATACTCTTGAAGACAATATATAGAAGGTGTAAAAGGTGGCATGATTTTGTGCTATTCCTTTTCTTGAAATATTTAGATAGAATAATAGAACACGAAGCAGCTGAGGCATTAATCAATGAACTGCACACCCAGATATATGTATCAGTAATCTTGTGTTCCAGTTGTAAGATTAAACATTTGGTGGGAAGCCGCCCAGTAAAACTATCTATGAACTAAATCAGTGTCGTTACAGCAAAGTATTACAATAGGGTAAAACCAATGCCCACCTTAAGTACTTTACTTAAGATATGTCAAACATGTCAGGCAGCCACTATGCAGCTAAAGACCTAGGTCAAAGCATGGATCCAAGTGGATGCTGAGTGTCACAACTGCTCTATGCAGAAAGAAAGTGGAAAGCCTGTTTTTTTCAATAAAGACTCTTCAAGATAATAAACAAACAAAACTACCATTTAGCTGTCATGTTGCTTCATTTTATGTCCATCTCACCCGATGCTTCTGTAATTTTTGCTAGTGATTCCACGCATGAATTGTGTAGTGGGGCACATAAAATTATTAAGGTAATAGGTCAGGTTACATCATTGCCACTGTAGGTTTTCAGGAGCTCTCAAACCCTGTTCAGCAGAAGTATGCATTTAAATTAGGCTCATGCTGAATTTCCAGAAAAGCCTATTTAACTATTGCTTGCTCAAAATCCACAATACAGAAACAGTACTAGTATCTAAATTCAACAGGCGTTATAAAATAGAGTTTGGTCACCTCCATACATTTTAGGGTTTTGGTGTGCAAAGGTTTCCTCTGCCCATTACTACTGTGAATTGGACATTGATCTATTCTGAGGTAATAATCATCATTCTGCTGCACCTGATTTTAGGATTTTTATTTTTTTTTTCAATTTTTGCTTCAGAAAGGTGAGAACACACAAGAGGCTTGTTCCTTCTTTCTTTTTAAATTATCCTTGCAGTGAGAAATCAAGATTCCCTGTAGAGGTGATGTTTTGGAGTCAACCTCTGGCCCTTGTGAGCTTCTTTGCTCTGCACTAAAGCATGCAGTGGAACCCAACTTACTTTCACCTCTTCCTCCTGGCCCATTGCTTCTTCTCCAGCACTTGGCTTTAAAACGATGATGACACAAGGTTACTACCTTCCTATGAAGCTTAGTGTGAACTCATGTCTTGCCCTAGGTTCAATCTGTCCAGGTTGAGCTTCAATGCAAAGATAATTGTTGCAGTGCTAAAGTTTAATCTATCATCTGATGTGTTCAAGACTACGCTAATGACTGTTCGAGATATAATTTTACACCTGGCCTAGCTCTTTCTTTATTCCTTCAATTTGCTTCTTTCTGACTGCAGCAGTGTAAGTGCAGCTGCAGATTGCAGTCAAATTTTTGACAGATGTATCATCTGCTGAGAAATTTTCAGATTGAACCTTGTTGTCCTGCTCTCCTTTTCATCAAAGCGAAAATAAATCCTCTTACTGGATGTTAGGGAGTCATTGCATGCTCTCAGTATCTCTCTGGTTTTGCCCCAAATCTGAGGAAAGGCTCAATAGAGCCATGGGACATTTCATGCTCAAAGCACTGCAGCTCACAGAAGTAGATCTCACCTCAGTTTAAACTAGTTCTTTTAGGGAATAATAACACAGGACTTGCAAAAGCATCCCACCCAGAATGGGAAAGACATCTATATGTGTTTTACCAGCCCTTCTAGAAAGTTTTGCAGCCTCTGCTGAGCACATGGCTTCTAGCAGTTATGCTGCCAGCAGTAACCAAGCTGTCAAGATTAAACGATACTTGGGCGTAGACATGCATTGTGTGTATATATATGTATTTATATATATACACTTGTGTGTATAGACATATACACATATATGATATATACATACAGGATATTGCACATCTATATATACATATACATTATATTTTTATTTTTTTTTTAAATCTATGTGTATGTGTTTATATATAGCTAAAAAGGACAAACGTCACCTTTGCTCCCACCTTTCCACTGTTCTGTCAGGTACAGCACAGGTTGAAGGGTAGATTTTTCTCCCAGTAGCTACATGAAAGTGTACCTGGGATCTCCCCAACAGGCAGCAAACAATTCTCTTACATGGCATGCTGAATCCAAATTAATGTAATGCAATAACAAGCAAAGAAAATAAACCTCTTCAATACGTCTTTCGTAATTTTGTGTCTCCAACAGTTTTTACTGCTTTGGTAAGTCCACTGTATTAGCAAAGTCAAGAATTGTTCTTCCTCTGCATTGCACAGCAAGTGCTGTAGTGATGTATAGCATCAATTAATATAGCATTCATATAGCATAACGCAATACCCATTAGCACAATACAAAGTAATATTAAGTGATTTTACTAGCTTGTATTAGTAAACACAGATTGCATTAAAAGCTGTTTCAGTTTTATTTTTTAAATGTTTATATATGAAAGAATAGCCCAAACTACAGAAGTTGATGATTTTCTGACACTACAAAAATTAGTTGCCTGCAGATCAGCTTAATTTAAAGGCTTTCTGTCTTCTTTGAAAAGGTTAATAAAACTGTGGCTAAAGAAGACCCTGTGAACCTACTTATTAGGATTTCAAAAGCTTTTGACAAGTTCTTATAAGATGAGAGTATGAAATAAAATAATTACGAATCAGTTGATAGACAAAGCTCATAAAGAAATTAAACCCCACTTTAAAGTCTGACAGTTTCACTTTGTTTTAATCATTTTCTGTCACAGTCACATGTGGCTGCATTAAAAAAAAAAAAAAAGTGACTACTGTACAATGTTTCTTCATCCGGGCTTCATGCTACTGTATGGAAAAGTGCATTTAAAAACTTTCCAGTCCATGTTAGAAAAAGAACTAAAAGGGCACTATCTTACCAATGGTAATGTTCTTAGGAAAAACAAAACAAAACAACACAACAAATTTAATTTTAACTTCAAGTTTAGTAATTTAAAGTTTGTCTCATGCAAGACACAACTACCAGGCACTGTCATTAACCACTGTCAGATGGCTGCGTTCGCAAACTCTGCAGAGCAATGGCACTTGATGCTGGCTCAGGATTTGGGCCGATAGATGGAATAATGCCCCGTACATAGGCTGAGATATCCAAAGACACAGAGAGAACTGGAAAGACAGCCTCTGTAGAAGACGTTACATGTTTGTTGTCAATACCTTGAATGAACATTTGCCCTCTGGACTATATATATTTCAATAGATAATTGTCTTTTCCAAGCATTTCCATTTTGCCATCAGTATTGTACATGACAAGTTTTTATTTTGCTGATGATGATAGTGCCTCAGACTGTGTTGTGTTTTACAGGAGCAAACTGCAGCATAATGAAGACCATTCTGGCTCAGCAAACGATGGACAGGTACAGCTTTCACACAGCACAGTAATTTATTAAAATATGAAGTAGATACTAATGCTGCTCTTAAAGGCAGGCAAAGCACATTTCGTTGTATTCACTATGGGCTTTTTCATTAATTTTATCTGGAAACAATGTAAAGGTATGCAGACATGCACACACACAATTACTCTCCACATAATCACAGTTTCACTGCAGGGACAATGGCCTTGGTATGGAAATCACCTTGACTAAAGCAGATAAATGGTTTCTATACCTTGGAACAGCTTCCTTGCTCAGAGAAAATAAAAAGAAGTAACACCAGCTTTCTGTTTACCAGATAGAATGAATGCATTATAAAACCCTAGAAGTCTTTTCAAAATAAAATTATTTGAGCTTTTCTTTAACCCATGGATGCACACATCTCTGAACCATGATAATACTTCACGTGTATTATAAAATAACAAAAATGGGGCACGCTGACAATAGAACATTGCATCCACTAAACTCACATTCCCCACATTGCTTCATTTACACTTGGTATGTCACAAGGAATTCCAATTATGTCAGAAATACCAGGACACAGTGACAGGCCACAGTATTCATCTTAAACCCCGTTTTACACGAAGTATTTTGCACACCTATTGCAGAGTGAAACTAGGTCTATATTGTGTACATTTGCATGGACAGGTATGCCTAGACAGCTGGGAGAAGAGATGCCATCCCACATTGTACATGCCAGCAGAGACCACAGTTTCACTAGTGTAACTCTCTCTGTGCTGGCAATTTTTTCTTTTGTTTAGGTATACCAATAAAAGTTGAAAATCATTAAATAGGAAAAAGCACAGTTATACGTGTATTAACTCCACCTGAACTAGCAAAATTTTGATGGTCACACCAACTATACTGTTAAAGTGCTCCCAAATTAGCAAAATACTTTCTTTCGAGCCCCTGGAAAACGATCTATTTAAAAGTAGAAATTGAATCGGTATTGGTGTAACTGGATAGAGAGAGGCCCTGTTGATCCGAGCGGTCTGCACCATGCAGCAGTGGCTTTTGCCCAGTCAGGCAGAAAGGAGCAGCGTGCTGGGATCTGCAGCCCCCAGCCTCGCCGGGACCCACCTGCCCCAGCTCGCCTTACTCCCCCAGGGAAGCGTACAGGAACCAGTAAGACTCTCCACCTGCAGACCCCTTTCTAAAACTGTTTTCATTCGGCTAGTAATTTCCTGTTGCCTATCCGGGGACATGAGAGCAGCGTTACAGCAGATGCCCTGGCTGGCACGTGTATTTCGTTTAATTCAGGCAGCAGAGGAATTAACGGCAGCGAGCACCTGAAGCAATACTCAGCAGAGCAGCCTGGCCGATGAGGCCACACTTCATCCAGAGGATGAGGAGTTCCAGTTCCTCATCTGGGACCTAATTCCTTGGCTGACCAAAAATTAAGAAACCTATAAATACCCAAGAAAGCACCATTTTGTGATCCTTCCATAAGAAGCCTTCCACAAGCCAGCTTGTGCTATTAAGGCACTCCGGAGCCTGACTACAACTTTTAATAATTGGTGTAAAAATCCCACAGAATCCTGCTGAGATGCAACATAATGAAATGCCAGACAATGTCACTGTGAGTCTATAGTGGAAAATATAGGCAAAACAATGTCAGTGGATGTCTGCGTAGACAATGTTATGATTCGAGGAAAGGCAAAATGCTGTCAATGGGAGTCTATATGCTGTAGATAGCATTACCACAGTATGCGAATAAAGGCAAAATGATGTCAGGGCAATACACAATATGCTCAAGACAGAATATATTTAGTCTGAATAGAAAATCTGTCATGTAAAATAGCTGCATTGATTCTCATCTTCCACAGTGATGTGTTGTCATTTTTTACACTGACTGTCTTTTTTATTTAGATTTACCCTATAGTCTAATCTGTTTTTTTTCCACATTAACACTTCCTTTACTTGCCATAAGTGAACCCACTACCATTGACTTTTTTACCTTTGGATTATTTTATTTAAAAGAAAAACAAATTTGAACCAAAATCCCCACTAAAAAAACCACCAGCTATATCCACACTAGAATTAGCAGGTCCAAGATTTGGATGTCTATCCTCTCACTGAATTTCACAGACAGAAATAAAATAAAGTTGCCTATAAAATACATGGATATATGTATGCACACATATGTGCCCAGGCAGAATTCTAATCACCTCTGATCAGGGGAAATAATGTTATTAAGGGGCAAGTAGATTAGAATTTTTTTTCATAATTGTATGGCATTTCTGCCTAAAAAAGCTCCAGTTGTGACCTCACATGATTTACACTTCTGTAAAATGTGGCCTAATGTCCAAATTAATTTCATTTGTATACATTTCATTATTTTTCTTAAGAACAAGATTATTAGACTCTGGTTCCAAGTAATTTCTAGTTTTCTCTACAGTCCTCTTAATGTCAATCAAACCTTCATGTCCTAAATTGTTGGGTAATTTCTGTTAGGGCAGTGATACTTCAGCTGCCAGGGGAAATGAAATGTTTCCTGTGTATTTTGGGCCCAGCCTGCCCTCTTCACTAAATCACAGCTCACTTCAACTTCCAGCAGCCCCAGTGCTGTAAAGGTTAAATTTCCCCACAAACCCTACTTTGCAAAGCAGAGTATCTGTACTTATTGATAAAAGGCTCTAAAATATAACATGCAATTATCTAAATTATGATCAATCAAGGAGAGCACTGAAGCTCTCTGCCTTCTTCAGCCCAGTTATAGCTGACATTATCGTATTCAGTGTTCTCTTCTCAAGAGTGTTTTGACTCTGGCCACCAGCAAGTCTACCTACATCTACATTAGCAGGTAGTTTGGTGTAATCAGAGCGGATCAGTAGACTGAAGCAGCCAATAGCGAGATCCATGCAACTATGCTATGTGTGGTGGATGTTTTTCCTTTGGATGAGATTTAGTCTGCTCTCCTTGGACAAATGACTCTCCCACCTATGTGGTTCATAGCCTTTCCACTGCCCACCCGTTTGTTCACATCTGTGGGATTTTGACTTCTTAGAAGTCACAATTTTGACACTGACATTTATCACACACACCTGAGAAGGGTCATCTAGATTAACTGCTTCCCCATGGGATCTCACGTGGACATTTGGCAGTCCTGTGAACCAAACCAACATGCAGCACATAGGGGAAAATGGGGAATTTGCTTTGAGTGCCAGTGTTACTGCTCTGACTTAACACACAGAAGGAGGTGCAGCCTCCATTTCAAAGATTTTATTTTCTAAAATGCCAGTTTCATGCTGATTCCAAATTAAGATTTTGAAATTGTGGAGGAAAACAGTCACAGAGTTCAGACTTACCTGGTGTGCTTCGGTTGGACATCCAGACTTTGAAACTTGGCCTCTCTACTGCAGGGCCCTCATGATAGAGGCACCTCTGAAGCACAAGCTCTCCAAAGCAGCAGAAAGACAAATTTATGGGGAGCTGCAAACTGGCTCCTTCTCCTCCCACCTGAAGTGCTGAAGAATTAGAGTTTTGAAAGCGTGGCTGGTATGGGAGCTGAGGTCTACTGAGTCATTAAGGTGCAAAACTGACAGCATCTCAGAAATAACTGGCAGGAGGGGTTGATACGATCTTGGGAACTAGGCCATTCAAGTGGGTTGCTTAAGCGGTGGGAAGACAAATTATCAAGGAAGAAGGCCAATTTTAGACAGAGCCTTGACTGTATTCCATCTTTCCTGCAAAACATTTTTATTTTGATAATCAGCATTCTTTGGAAAAGATAAATTCTGTAGGAATACATCTGGTGCTCCACCTATATCTTTGCAAGAGTGCTCCAGCATGTTAAAAAAAAAAACCAACAAACAAATTCAGATCCAGTCACAATAGTCCTTAAGTTGTTGTGTAGAGAGTCTTAACCCAAATTTTTCTTGCTTTTTCTGCTTTGCATTTCAACTTTTACATTACGTTAGCATAGTGTTCCCATGCTTAATTTGCCTCTCATCTGGATAATGATAATAAGCTGTTATTGACTAGCATTTCCAGTTCAGTGCAGTGAACATTGGGTAGCATTCATAAAATGTTCCTCTTATGCCAGCTGAAATTGGTAGTGGTTTTGAGGCAAAAGGCCAGATTCATCAAAAGGATAATGGGCAGATATATTTTTTGTTTGGTTTTTTTTTTGAATTTTAATGACTGAATTGCATTGCTATTCTTTGTTTATCTATTTTTGAATTCTATCAGATAGCTTTAGGGATAACTACCTAATTTCTGTATTTATAGGAAACTGGCACAAATCGAGAAAACAGAACAATTCCATGTTTATGAAGCATGAATTCTCACAGTAAATGTCAATATATTGTGCATTAATACACAACAATTCTACAGTAAAGCACATATATATTAAATATGTGTTTCTTCTGCATGAAGCCTCCAGCTTGGCTGTTTTGTATGGTAGTGGTTCACACCAGAGTCCTTCTGGGGAGTATAAGATCCAGCTGTATCCACTGCTGCTTATCTGGGAGAGGACCTCCCCCTGCCCGTCCCCATCCTGTTGCACTTACCCCCTCCCCAAACCCTGCCGACGGAGGGCCCAGGTCAGGGGCTGGCCCTGCACCCCAGTTGGGCTTTGGGTCCTGCAGGACCCTGCTAGGGCAGGAGAGGGGCAAGGGGGTGCAAGCAGAAGAGGGCCAGTCACAGGTACAACGTCCACCTCCAGTGATGCTCCAGGGGTATCCAGAAAGCAGGATGCTCCATCTATTTGAGGAGGTGGGAAGGAGATTTGTCTGAGCTGGGTTTGCAGGGAAGGCTGATATGGTTTAAAATACATCATGCACATTTGTATTTTTAAGGTAACTGTGGTCCATATGTGGCATGTTTGCCAGACCATTACAGAAAATAAGAGAAGGATGTCGTTTCAGCAGTTTGAAAACTACATTTGTGGTATGTACATCTTCTGCCAGTGCCCACTTCTATCTCATGCTTAAATTTGGCATGGAATCTCCTCTCCTCATGAATGCCTTGGAAATATGAGAAAACGTGGGGTTTTTCCACACTAAAATTGGTTGGGAGCCCGCAGAGCCTCCTGGATTAGGCAGCAAGAGGACTGTGTCTGCTCAGGTGTGGCACCAACAGGGACAGGCATTTGCCTAACCATGGCCACATACAGGACCAGCCTGTCCTTTGGAGGCTGCAGAAGCATAGAGAAAGCTCCTGTTAAAAAAAAAAAAAAAAGGCAAACCCCCCCCCCCCCCCCCCACCTCTTTTTCCCACCAAACAACACACAAAAAC